>NC_135868.1:4310625-4470625 GCF_031162955.1 Sander vitreus
GTGTGTGTGTGTGTGTGTGTGTCACTGACCTCATGAGCTGGTTATACTTGGCCAGCCTCTCAGATCTGCAGGGAGCGCCAGTCTTAATCTGCAACACAGAGACAGCAAAGATTATAATCCAAAAGAAAATATTGTGCATGAGCGTGTGCGTGCCTGTGTGCGTGCCTGTGTGCGTGCCTGCGTGCGTGCCTGCGTGCGTGCGCGTGTACCTGTCCAGTGCAGAGTCCCACCACCAGGTCAGCGATGAAGGTGTCCTCCGTCTCTCCTGAGCGATGGCTGACCATCACGCCCCAACCATTCGCCTGAGCCAGTTTACACCTGAGAGACGGACAGAAAGAGGAAGAAAGTTCACACACACACACACACACACACACACGGAAGAACTATGACCTCCTGATGTCTGCAGTATAAAGACCAGCGACACAATAAACATGTAAAAGCACTTGTTGAACAGATGTTTTGATGTAGTCACTGTTATTCATAATGCCTAAAGACTTTTCTCTATTTTTGATTCTCCGTTCACCGTGGAGGCATGCGACAAATTTGAGTTTTTTTTTTTAAATGAACAAGCCTCGTTCGGTTCCCCCCTCATCCTGCTGAGGTATTAGAACAATATATCACATGAACGACGCAGGAAGCTTTTTACGTGACAGGGCACAATACATCACCTTTACTGTCATCAGCACCGTTTTCTATTATTTCACCCTCCTGTTGTAATCCGGCTCCACTGTCATGACTGATGGCTTCATAACCCTGAGTGACGTTTGGTTCAGTCTGAGATGTATGCAGACTGGAGTACGCACTCTCTGCACAAAGATATCAGCAGTACAGTCAAATGCGATAGCTGTATCAATACATTTGACGGACAGCTAATCTTCATAATAAAAACCTCCTGTCACTTCCTGTCCTACGTTTATCTCCTGTAAAGGTCGGTTTGCTGCTCCGCATCTCTGGCACAAGGTCATCATGGCTGACAGGTAATGTGTGATGTGACAGACACATGTGTGTGTGTGTGTGTGTGTGTGTGTGTGTGTGTGTGTGTGTGTGTGTGTGTGTGTGTGTGTGTGTGTGTGTTTCCACATGTGTGACTGATAGCAGAGCAGCTGGGGCTCTGCGTCTCTCTCCCTATAGGCCTCTCTGTCATTTCAGCTGAGATGGATGACCTTGTGTGGTCAGTTCACCGGCCTGCCCGAGGCGGCCATATTACTTTTTTTCCCTTGCTGAATGAAGCAGTGTGTGTAGCGCGGGACCAACACTGCGTTCACAACGTTTTGGACTGTCAGCGATGGGTCGTGTTTGTAGATCAGTTTGAGTTTCATCATTTCAATAATGTGTTTGACCTGTTTTAAGCAAACGTTTAAAATGTTGCAGAAGAAGAAATGCAAATCAGATGCGTTTCCATCAACTGCTTTGGAGCAAATCAATTTGGTTACAGCGTAGTTTATTCAGAAGTATGGCTGCCCCCCCCCATTCAATTAGTTGATTAATCGGCCGTTTTGGTCTTAGTCAACTAAGACTATTTTTTATGCTTCTTTCATGCTATGTGACTTATTTCTAAGAAACCTATGAGCACATCTCTGGTAAACACAAGATTTAAAGTGGTGCTTTTGCATGATTCTGTGTCGATTCCCACGACAATATTTAAAATTCCAGTCAAGGACTTTTGTGAAGCAATGCTAAATCTTTTCCAACGCCTTGGTTTTACCTGCTCAGACATCTAAGACTTTAATAGTCAGTCGCCCACTCTGAAATCATCGTTGTGCATTTAACATTAACATCGAAGCAAAGCAGACATACGCCTGTATGGCCTCAGTGACGGAGCCAATCTGGTTGACTTTGAGCAGCAGGCAGTTGCAGGCTCGCTCCTCCGCAGCTTTCTCTATCCTCTTAGGGTTGGTCACCGTCAGGTCGTCCCCCACCACCTGGATCCCCACCTGGGCCGTCAGACGGGACCAGGCTTCCCAGTCGTCCTGGTCGAACGGGTCTTCAATGGACACCACTGGGAAGGAGAGGTGACAAGTGAATAAAACAGGGATGCACCGAATCCAGGATTCGGCTTCGGATTTGGCCAAATATTGGGCTTTTTGACGGGATTCGGTTTCTGCTGAATCTTAGAATTTTTTTTTTCTCCACCAAACCGAACCCTATGCTTGCACTACGCCAGCTACGCTGGTCACTGTAATGACGCCGCCGTTGATTATGGGAAGGTGTTTACGTCGGTGGACCGTTCAATGCAGTAGGCTGTGAGAAAGTGAAAATGGAACTCGTGAGCAATGCCGATTTGTCTCGTGGTGGCGAGGACCCTAAACAATACACAACATCACCGCTGTTAAAACATTTGCGTATGAAACATCCGAAAGAATACGAGTTGTGCACTGCAAATACACTGCTGTGGACGTTGTTTACTTCATTAATGTGTTTACTGTGTTAATGGACTGAGGATTCGGTATTCGGTTTCAGATTCGGCAGAATCTTAACCAGTGGATTCGGTATTCGGCCGAACCCCAAAAATCTGGATTCGGTGCATCCCTAGAATAAAGTATATTTTGTCTCTGGCGGAATATCAACAAACACAACCACTATAATCCACCTGGGTAGTTGTTGACGAAGCTCTGGTAGATGTCAGCCAGCTCCTCTCCGGAGATGTGTCTCTCTGAATCGGGCGGGGATTTGAAGTCCAGGTCGTATTTCCCCTCGCGGTAAAACTCGGAGGCGGCCACGTCCATCCCGACCACCACCTTGTCCGTGAAGCCGGCCTTCTCTATGGCTGTCTGCAGCAGATCCAGAGCTAAGGTGATAGGAGAGAGGACGAAGTAGAGATGGAGACATACGGAAACATGAGGCAAAAAGTAGAAAATGGAAAGAACGATGAACGCCTTTTCTGTTTTTGTCTTTGTCAGGCTGCAAACCAGAGGTCCCTTTCCCTCTAAGCAACGCATTCAGAGACTGATATGCAGACACTACTAAGGGCTGAAAAGCTGATTCAACCTCCTCTACATGTTTATTGCTTTTAAAAAACCTTAACTTTAAGGTGACAATGCATGATTTTATTATTGAACACCAATCAAAGCTATGGCAGCAAAGGAGAGTGTTTTTATTGTCTTAAAATGTTTGCAATGACTGATTTCAGATTTCATAATGCAAACCAATAGGGTTTTATTTCACACTTAAGTAAGTAAAATGTATTTATATAGCGCTTTTCACAGATACAAATCACAAAGTGCTTTACATAAAGCATACAGTGTGATACAGATTAAAACACAGTGCACAACTAAAATCACAAAGTAATACATCAAAAATATTTATATTTTATATAAAGTGCGGAGAGGTCAACCAAACGCCTGCTAAGCAAAGTAAACATTTTGTTTTAGTTCAGCAATAAACGTAAAAAACTCAAAGCTTCTTTTCCAGAGCCATGCACTCCTTTTCTCCACATACTACGAGCATGTTCAATGAAGGAAGTGAAGAAGACAAGGCAGGTTGAGGTTAAATAGGTTCAACCAAATTGTAAATTAAACATCATCACACAACTCAGATCATCATCTTCCTCACCCTCACTGTTCTCCAGGATGTTGGGAGCAAATCCTCCCTCGTCCCCCACATTGGTGGCATCCTGGCCGTATTTCTCCTGGATCACCCCCTTCAGTGTGTGGTACAGCTCCGATCCTATCCTCAACGCCTCCCTGAGAGACAGACGGAGGGAGGGAGGGAAGAAGGAAGGAAGAGGTCGTCAGAGTGTAGAGGCCAACATCAGCAGGAGAGAAAGAAATGATGAAGGGCAGTAGGAGAAGAGACAGGAAAGACTAAAACTCTTAGATATTAAATGAATAGAAACAAATGGCCAAATATAAATCCTTCATTTTGTAGTTTAAAAAAAAATAGTTTTGGAGATGAATTCTTACTTGAAAGACTCGGCTCCAACAGGAAGAACCATGAACTCCTGCATGGCCAGTTTGTTACCTGCATGGGAACCTCCATTTATCACATTAAAGGCCTGAAGAGAGGAAGATAGAAAACAAGAGGAGAGGAGAGGTAGGGAGAGGAAATAAGAGGAAATGAGAAACAACGAGAGGAAACGAGAAGCAACAAGAGAAAACATAAGAGGAAACATAAGAGGAAACATGAGGAAACAAGAAGCACCGAGAAGAAACAAGAGGAGAGGAAACAAGAGGAAACGGCAAACACAAGAGGAAACCAGAGGAAACAAGAGGAAACGAGAAGCAACAAGAAGAAACAAGAGGAGAGGAAACAAGAGGAAAGGAAACAAGAGGAAATGACAAACGAGAGGAGACCAGAGGAAACAAGAGGAAACAAGAGGAAACAAGAGGAAACGAGGAAACAAGATGAAACGAGAAGCAACAAGAGGAAACAAGAAGCAACGAGAGGAAACATAAGAGGAAACAAGAGTAAACGAAACAAGAGGAAATGACAAACAATGAGAGGAAACATAAGTAGAAGAAACAAGAGGAAACGAGAGAAGACAAGAGGAAACAAGAGGAAACATAAAAGGAAACAAGAGGAAACGAGAAGAAACAAGAGGAAACAAGAGGAAACGAGAGGAAACGAGAGAAGACAAGAGAAGAGGAAACGAGAGGAAACGAGACACATAAGAATAGGACACGAGAGGAAACGAATGAAGACAAGAGGAAACAAGAGGAGAGGAAACAAGAGGAAACGTGAAGCAACGATAGGAAACCAGAAGAAACAAGAGAAATAGAGAGGAGGGGAAACAAGAAACAACGAGGAAAACGAGAGGAGAGGACAGGACGGTAGAAGAAAGGGGAGAGTGGTAAAGAAGGAGACAAGGAAAAGAAATGAGGAGAGAAAAGAAGAGTTAAATAATAGTTTTAGCAGCCTAAGAGGCCTGCATGTGTAAATAGTAAATGTGGGGTTCATCAAAAGTCTAAAACTATTTTTCCAAATCATGTTACAGTGCAAACACATGAGAAAAGAGTGTAATATATGAATATGAATAAATTACATTTGAAATCTGTCATCTCAGGAGCTATCCGAATGTAAAAAAAGGTTGTATTTTTACACATCCTTTGTAAGTTTTATAACTTCATAAACATGCCTCTGATAGTCTTATGATGTTGCTATGGCAGAAAATGTTTGTTAGAAAAAAAACAATAATGTAGCTTATGAAATTATTTAGTAGCACAGGAAATCGCTAGGAAATGTTCAAAGTGCTTTGGGTAGATGTGGTGGTAAATGTTGTGCGGTGATTTTGGGTCTTACAGGAACTGGAAGCACCAGCTCTGTGTTTCCTGCCAGGTCGGCTATGTGGCGGTACAGGGGGACGTCTTTCTCTGCCGCACCGGCCTTACAGATGGCTAGAGACACTCCCAGGATGGCGTTGGCCCCAAACTGAGCTGTTTGACGGGACAGAAAACCAGAAACTCATCACATTATTTTTTCCTTCACTGTCCATTGATTGAAACTTTAAACTTGTATTGGTATTTTGAAATTAATTATTTCTTTTTATTTCAAAGTCATCTAGCTTTCTTCATAAAGTAGATTTGGCAGTTCAGATTTCAATGTCAGATTGTGTTTTACATGATATATATCTCGTATTGCCATCCCTCCTCCACAGCGCTGTGGAGGAGGGTTTGGTGAGTCCACACAGCATTCCGGCATTTCTTCAAACCAATCACAATCGTCTTGGGCGGTGCTAAGAGCCGGACGGAGCCACGGTGCCTCTGCAAAATAGCCTCAGGAAGGAACTTGTTTTGGTGGAACATAGTGGTAGTCGTAGAACAGAAAACTCAGATTGGACAGATAGTCTAGCTAGCTGTCTGGATTTACCCTGCAGAGATCTGAGGACCAGTTAACCATAGTCCTCATGAATCCACATCCGGACATCCGGACAAAAATGAGGGACATCCGGCAGAATTTCCGGTAGAGTGCGGATCCGAGCCCGGCCCGCGTCCGACAGAGTAGTAACTGAACTGGTAACGGCCCAAGCCCGACACAGTTAAAATCTCGTTTTTTTCTCATACTATTGACACATCCGTTTGTTTGTGTGGAAAGCTTTTATTAAGCAACTGTAGGAAGGCATTCAGCAATGTCAACAGATGAGCGCATCAGCGCACACGGGGCAACAAGCTCACGTTAACACAGGCGCGAACCTACATAATAAGCTTTTTTAAATTTAAAATGTTCAATGCCTTATTGTGCTGATGTGACCGAGCCCGACCCGAACATCATTTCTAAATATCTGTCCGAACCCGGCCCAGCCCGTTGGGTCCCGAAATTATGTAATGTAAATGTGATTTTTTTTTTTTAAACATACATCAATATGAATTCAACATTTTAATAGCAAAGATAAATTGGCCTATTTGTGAGGGGAAAAAAAACATTTGATTTACACATTGAAGATAAGCTTACTATAGGTAAGGTAGCCACTATGCTGGCCATACAGTTAAGCTTAAGGATTCGGATTCACTGTGCTTTCCACATGTATGTTTAACATTAAAACATGATGTATAAATAATATCCATTCATTTTCATCCATCCGGCCTGGTTTAATATGCAACTATATTATACACTATATGTATTAAAACGTTTAAGATCCCTGGATTAGATGAACCATCTGTCTATCACGTCCTCCATTGTTGTTTTGAATGGACAGTCGCAGCCGTCACACACACACCAAAACCACAACCATAGCTGCCAGTAGCTGCCAGTAGCTAGCCAGCAGCGAAACCGAACCAATCAATGTCCGGTGATTGGTTCGGTTTCGCTGCTGTTTGGACGCAAACGCATTCACTTGAATCCTGACAGAAGATGGATTATATGTGATCCCGCGGTTTTTGCGTGACCTTTTGATATTGCGTAGAATCCAGCTGCCGTGCAAGGTAATGAGGGCCATCGCGGGTTAGAAAAAATTACGGAGCTGGGGGAGGGGGTAATTTTCTAAGAAAAACTCAGATTAAAGTCAGAAATTTCCGTGAAAAAACGATATATATATATACATTCTCAGATAATAAAGTCATAAATATAGTTCCTGATCCAGCTAAATCATATTTAATCATATTGCGGTGAACTCACCGCAATGTCTCTTTAAAGTCTGGATGCTTATGATAATATGGGGATTCTGTAGCCTGGTTGACACCAGACCCTTCTCAGTGGTAACTGAGAGTGGGTCTGGGGAAGGTTCATTCACAGCCCATTTCCAAAGGGGCGTCTCCAACGTACGCCGCTCAAATGTCTCTGGGCGCAATTGGATAGTCCTTCAACCAATCAGATCAACGATCCGGGTGACATAGCAGCGACAGCGGCATCAACTGGTTGCTGCGCTTCGGTGGCCGCCATGTTGAATGTAAACATGAAGCTGCTTTCCGTTGCTGCGCTATCGTCATCGTGTAAAGCCCGCCTCAACGGTTGTGATTGGTGCCTCGATTTGGTAAAAATTGGAAATGGGCTTGAATGGGCTCTCGGCCAGACTGACTTGCAGAGCAAATCTCAAATTTGCCGGAAGTTCGTCAGAGTTTTCCCAGGCTAGGGGTTCTGGGCATAAATCATGAGAATTTATTGCTAAATGTGATTGCAAAATATAAATCGATAAGGTCATCCACTGCAGGAATAATACACTGTGAATGGCATCATGAAACAATGTGGTTTCTTGAGAAAAAGTTGCAGTCTTTCTTATACGTTTGTCTGTGTAAACCTGCATAGATATAATTGTATCTATTTCAACATGGACAGAAAGTCCATGTTGAATTAATTTAAATCTTTTCACAACACATTCAGCTCCAGTTTAGTCTGACAGGTTCTCTGCGCTGCCTGAAATGATTAGTTGGCATGATTGTAGATTACAAATAAATGAACAGTGAATTTATTTATTAAGGGTGTCAGTTTTGAATCTGTCATGCCAACAGCAATCTATTTGCTCCGTCTTGTTTCCCGTCTGTATTTATGCCTCTCGTTGCCACTTTGTGACAAACGTGCCTTTGGTATAAAAAAAATTTTTTTTCGCAATGCGTGTGACTCAACGAGGAGATTTCCAGCTGGCTGTCGGACTCCAATGATGTGCTGTTAGTCCTGACGACTCGTTTCGACTCACATTTGTTTTCTGTGCCGTCCATTTCGATCATCGTGTTGTCCAACTGCTCCTGCTCCACCACGCTGATGCCCTGCAGAGACACACACAAACACAGAAACACACCGAGATAATACGTAACACCTAAAGCTTCAGGCCTGTTCCCTGATTTTTCAGCAAAACAAATAAAATGAATAAATAAACAGGCTCAGTCTAAAGGAGCCTCAGACTAGCATAGCCTTCATTTTTTCTTGATTCACATAATTCCTAAATGTCCATTGTGGTTTTTACTTTTTGCTATTGTTTTGACAGATCTTTACATTTTAGTTTTATATCCCGTTTTTGACCGGATAAAAAAGTACTTTATGAACAAAGTTCTTAGTGTCATTATCATCATTATGGCAATGACACACACACACACACACACACACACACACACACACACACACACACACACACACACACACACACACACACACACACACACACACACACACACTAGTACAACAGGACCCATCCGTCTCTCTCAAGTCAGGAGCTCCGAGCAGTTTTTTCCCCGCCTGACTGATCACCTACATTTATTTCCCGGCAAAAAACATCTTCTATTGATGGAAATTACCCATACTGCACTGCTGCAGATATCTGAATCATACTATTACACTCACACACACTCGTACAACTCCTTACGCAGAAACACACACACACACCTCGTTCACTGTTCCTCTCACTCACTCACTCACACTTTTTTCTCACACA
This sequence comes from Sander vitreus, assembly GCF_031162955.1. Classification (NCBI taxonomy): domain Eukaryota; kingdom Metazoa; phylum Chordata; class Actinopteri; order Perciformes; family Percidae; genus Sander; species Sander vitreus. Next base: position 4,319,423 of record NC_135868.1, read on the forward strand.
CACACACATCGTCATCTTTCATTCACAGTATCTCTCTCTACACACACACACACACACACACACACACACACTTCTCTCCTCCGTTAGATAGCTGAGAGCTGTCTGCCCATCCAGATGTGATATTGATCTGGACATTGATCGACTGAACCTGCGCTTGGTGTCACCTGCTGTGCAAGGTTGTTTCGCCCACATTTAAGGTCGAAACTGGACATTTTCAGCCTCACTAACAAAAGCCCTGAAATCAGTTGGATCGGACATTAAACGGCCTTCACCCTGCCAGCTCCCGAGACCAAAGTCTGTGTAGTGTCCAAATGAGCACATGTGTGAATAGAGCAGCTCATTGTCCGTAGAGTTGGCGTGATGATGATGTTTCTATCATGCAGCTGGCGCAAAACCAGGCGAAAACAAACATCCAAGGGACACAAAGGTGTGTGATTTACACAAGTGGAGAGACAACAAGATTCAGGAATTTCTGTCGGTAAGGCTCAAGGCCGAAATCATTCAATAGACACATTTAAGGAACGGCAAAACACTCAGTTGTTTACGACCAAATAACGAACCGACTCCGTGACAGCGGTGTAATCAGCGTCATGTCCGGCCTCCTGCACCCTTTCTACCTCAACCAAACGGAGTATTTCCAGTAGCTGCTGTCCTGTGCAACATGTGAAAGGGCAATTCCGTCTTTATATAAGTGATTCAATCTGGCCGTAGACTGTGGAGGCACATGAACATAACATCTTAGATGTAGGTAGAAATACTGCTAACACTGACTACAATCAAAAACTGTACCCAAAAGTTATTCTTTTAACCAGAACAACTCTGTACCCAGTTCCCTCGTCGAGCGACAGGCCTGCTGAGAACTCACAAAGGATCCCCGATGTTGTATCTTTAAATATGGCTATTAATAATGATATAGTGTACATGTATCTGTTTTGGTGACTTACAGAGGCTATAAGGGCGGGACCCAGAGTATCATTGATGTGCCCGACTGCCTTCAAAACACCTAGAAGAGAGGACAAAGTAAATCAGAAACAAGGAAATCAACTATAACTAATCAACTAGAGGAGAAAAAAAAGGGTGTGGGTGGTCGGGTTGGTTCAGTGGTAGAACAGGCGCACATATACTGAGAGGTTTATACCTCGATGCAGAGGTCTAGGGTTCGAGTCCGACCTGTGACAATTTCCTCTATGTCTTCCTCTAGTTTTGGTGTTTAAAACCACGACCGTTACGTTCTCTGGTTTAGATTTGAGCACGGAAAACGCTCCTGTGGTGTGTGTATTAGCAACCCGTTCTCACTCCGAGTGGCTGTCAGCATCTGAAGCGATGGAAAAAGCGCCCTTCAGCGTGTTTGTATAATGTCCCGGGGAGAGCAGCAGCTATACGGGGTTTAGCGAGTAGTATGTAAGGATGAAATTCCGCGTACGGAGGTTGGTTGCGGTGGCGGATGGGTCAAACACAGGACTTTCACCTAGAAGACCGGAGTTCATGTCCCGCGTGTTTCCTAAAGTTGCTTTCTTCTTTAACCGTCCCGTTATTCCCGTGTGTCACGGAAGCGTAAGCCCACCCACAACCTTTTCCTAAACCCAACCGTCCTGTTATTCCCGCGTGTCACGGACCTTTTCCTTAACATAACTGCGTCAAAAGGGACGCCAATAGTCCCGACCAAGCGTGTTTAGTTAAAGCGCGCTATATGACGCTAAAGGAGACTTTTAGCGTCAATAACAACGACAAAGGCACCTGACCAAGCGTCCGTATTTTACGAGATGGGAGTGAGAATGTGTTGGTATTAGAGGGTAGAAATAAACAACCTATACCGTCATGTGGTTTGGAGAACTTGTTGTTTTTTAATCTCATGTTTTGGTTTTTCAGCTGCGCCTTGTGGCTCTCATCGAACCTCTAATAATTAACCTCACTAAGTCATTTTCAACAAGCCGTGTTAAAAGAATAGTTTGACCTTTATTCGCTTTCTTGCCAAAACTTAAATAAGATTGATACCATTATCCATGTCTGCATGCTAAATATAAAGCTTAAGACCAAAAGCAGTGTAAAACAGCTATCCCAGCTCTGTCCATTGTCCCAAATTTGTCAACTATTCCTTTAAACCGACTGTATTCTAACAGAGAAACAAAGGCAATAGCTAGCAGAAGGCTAACTCAGGGATGTGTTTGAATGTTTAGGAATCGTTCTGCCCTCCTGTAGTCAAAAATATGACAATGCAGAATTTAACGTTATGAGGAATGTAAATATGAATGCAAACACAGGCAATCTGTCCCCTGTACCTTTGCCCTTGTAGCGGCTCTTGTCTCCATCTCGGAGCTCCAAGGCCTCGTAGATTCCCGTGGATGCTCCGCTGGGCACAGCAGCCCTGAACAGACCTGAAAGTCAGACAGAAAATGAAGGTTTTAAATGCAAGGGATTATTAAACCTCAGTAGGCAGGACATTGATATTGAGACAGTAACCCTATAACACCAACACTCCCTTTCGTCACGGCAAAATGCTCATATTTTGTGGACTACATTTAATCGTAATGTCCGCCAAAAACGAGCACCTATTTTTGGGTAACTGCCGCTCTGCGTCATGGAGCTTGTAGCCAGCCGGCGTCCCGTGACCAGCTGGCGGTCTCCTAATTTCGTAGGATATCATATTTTTGGTGTGCCTACGTTATCATACAGACCAGTTCATGAGATTGCGTTGCGAAGGTAGGGAGACACCATTTTGTTGGTTGAACTTGTATAGCCTACTCTAAATAAGTATCTATAAGTTATCTTGTATAAAATGTAACTTGCTTTGTTTTCCTCTCAGTGGGGTCATGAAAGCATGCTTATACTAGACTCTAAGCGCCAATCGTCCCTTAACTGAGAACTGATTGATCTGGACAGAGTTCAAACGTTGTTTCATGTCAGAAACAATCCACGATTACAGCCGAGATGCTGTTGCGCTGCTGAGTCTTTCTGAGTTTCTGGCAAAATTCTGACGTGATGAATCTGAGCATTGTGTTATTTCAGGCTCTGGGCTCAGACCTTTCTCTGTGCGAAGGTCCACTTCCACAGTGGGGTTTCCCCGGGAGTCCAAGATCTCCCTGGCAACGATGCTGACGATCGACATCCTGAGAGACACACAGAGAGGAAAAGAGGCAACGTCATGGCTGCTTTAACTAGGTTTATGTATTGTGCATCCTGTTGGAAAATAGGATTACATTTTATTATATTACATTATATCAGTTAGGGCACCTTTAGATTGAACTGAAGAAGAGGGAGAAAGAATAACGGCGATAGAGAGCGAGATCTCATAGGTAAAAAGATCTATTTTAACATTAAACACACGCATGCACGCACACACGCACATACACACACACACACACACACACACACACACACACACACACACAGAACAACCTGTCAGGGGAGACGAGAAACAACATCACTGCAGATTCACTGTGAAAATCAAAGCTCACCACAGAGAACTGGGTTGTCCCACGCACATACATACAAACACACACACATGCACATACACACACACACACACACTGCATTTACTTTGCTGTTTCTGGAAGCAGGTGGCAGATAAATTATTTAGCAACAGAGTAAATTATGCATCTGCTTTCATCCAGACTGGAAACCATTGGTGTAGATTTGGCGAGGCTGCTTTATTATATATGTGTTAAAGGGTCATATTTACCTTTATCTCTTCTTCTCTTTTTGTTATAATCACACCTATCTGGCTACAGTTTATTTTTGACTGGGAGGAGCTCCGAACTCCAGAATGTATACGCACACAAGTTCATAGCAACCTCCTCCTTCATTTTTTCTTCTGTAGTCCCTTCTTTAAATGCCTTTCGCCCCTTCTCCTCTCCCCTTTTTGTACAATGTGGGAAAGGTGGGTGTTGTATCTTTTGGCTCATTTGTTATCCTGATCCATTCCATTATGAGTAGTATTTTTCCAAAATGTTATGTCCGTCCCAAACTGTTAGTATAATGATTTCAACAAACTAGCGCTTAAAACTTCAAGTAGGATTGGTTCCTCAGGTATGTGACGTAGTGTTTGTGTAGGGATGGGCGGAAACAGTCCCAGGATAAATAAATAATTTACTGTCAAACAAGGAAAATCACGTTAGGACACGTGTCAAACTCAAGGCCCGCGGGCCAAATCCGGCCCCTCGCAGATTTTGATCCAGCCCGCATATCAGTTTAGGTTCACATTACATTTTGGCAAGCCTGACGGGAAACCGTTTTTCTTGATTTGCTAAATTCTATGATGGCTAAGGAACTTCTGTTGTTTATGTCGACAACAATGCGACAAAAGTTGACAAAAGCAACAAAAGTGGAAGTAAAAGCCACAAAAGTGTCAGAAAAAAAACGACAAAAACGTCGGAGAAAGCTCCAAAAAATAAACAAAAATTATATTTTACTTTTTCAATGAAAATAAAAGCATGGCAATAAACTATACATGTCTGGCCTTTGATGTGATTCTTATTTCCAGTGTGGCCCTTCAGTGAAAGTGAGCTGAACACTCCTGCGTTAGGAGCATCATCCTTTTTGTCAGTTCACTCTCATCTATGTTCATCTCCTCTGTGGGTGTTTCCCCTCTTCGTTGATATTCGAGGCACGCAGCACTGCAACGATACAGTATGTCAAAAAAGGCCTTTTATGCCGCCCTCATCTCCGTACTGTCGGAATACTTTATCGATCTGTAAGGAGCTAAATCTGGCTCGCTGCTGGCTTTGCCGAAACCACTTTAATGAGGCTGTCCTTGCAAATACACTGACACTGAGTAGAGGGTGTGTCGACTCCTGTAAAGTGCAGTGTAGTGTGCATTCATCAATGTAAAACTATACTGTGTTGCCAACAGACAGACAGATAATGGGCCGTTTGAACTCATATATTTGGGGAAGTTTCAATTTTAGAGGGTACAATGATTTACAGCTTCCTCAAAGCAGACATTTTAAATGATCAGAGAGAAGCGCAGGTATAAATAAGGGCTGCTCGATTATGGAAAAAAATATATAATCACGATTATTTCGGTCAATATTGAAATCACGATAATTCAACACTTCTGGAAAGATGTTGCAATTATTGAACTTAAAACACCGTGGGAAAAGTTATATAAATCAACAATAAAAAAAACATATACAACTGTGAAATTTTTCTTAATACTTTTCCTATTTAAACTTTTATTTTTTTATTCAGAACACGAGAAAATAAGAGTTTACTTGCAAAACGTAATGAGCTAAATAATTGTTTTTCTCGATTATTCTGTTTTTGTGATCATTGGGAGCCAAATCATTAACCACGATTAAATGTTGATTAATTGCACAGCCCTAGTATAAATGATGACATTTATGACGGCTCAGTTCCATTAAGGTTTTTGTAAGAAAGGACTGTGGCTATATTTACATCGCTACGTTGGGTTTTTAAGCAGATTTTGGAGCCAAAAGCGATTGCCGTGCACACAAGTGTTTTTAGCTCCAGTAGAAGAACTAATCTCCGTTTAAACTCGCCCAAACCGCATATCTCATAAACATTCTTGCATACTGGTAAACCACCATAGACAGTATATAAAATGGACCAACAGATCCCGTTGCTCTGGACGGAGACCAGTGAAGGATATTAGAAGTCACTTTTCGCAGCCTCCAACTGAGGGAGACAACGTAGATGTGACGTGAGCAACCTGTCTGAAAGTTGGAAGTCTTCTGGTAGCTGTGCCAAGAGAAATCTCAATCATTCCGAAACTTGCAGAGACGGAGAGCGTAGGTATATGTAAGGAGATAACATAGGCACAGGCTAATTATTGCTAACTAAGATGCTAGTTAACATTAGTAATTAAACTTAAACAGCGAATGTAAGTTTAAACTGCCTGCGAGCTTCTCCTGTACTATACGGTCATTCCTCTACTCTGTAACAGTAAGTCGCGTGGTTATGACACAATCGTTAGCCTATTTTTACAAAAACGTCTGCTACGGAGCCATAACGTGAGATACAAAAGGTAATGTACAAAGGCCTTTTATACAGTATCGTGTTTCTTTAGAAATAAACGATGGACAAATAGAGTCTTTAAACACTTCAGATGTAAAGTTATTCGCTGTCAAAGTGACGCCAAAATGAATGGCAGTCAATGGAATGCTAACGGGAGGTGATGGCTTGGTAGCATCAAAATGGCGCCATAGGAGCTATGCGTTCCTGGGAGAGGCTTACCCCCTTGTAAACCGCAGGCAGAATGTTTACTCTGCCCTAGAGCTGGGCAATATATCGATATTATATCGATATCGTGATATGAGACTAGATATCATCTTAGATTTTGGATATCGTAATATTGTAATATGGCATTAGTGTTGTTTTTTCCTGGTTTTAAAGGCTGCATTACAGTAAAGTGATGTCATTTTCTGAACTTACCAGACTGCTGTAACTGTTCTATTATTTGCCTTTACCCACTTAGTCATTATATCCACATTATTGATGATTATTTATCACAAATCTCATTGTGTAAATATTTTGTGAAAGCGCCAATAGTCAACACTACAATATTGTTGCGCTATCGATATTGAGGTATTTGGTCAAAAATATCGTGATATTTGATTTTCTCCATGTCGCCCGGTCCTACTCTGCCCCGTTGCTGGTAGTTGCCATGGTAACATTAGTAGCTTAGTCTCGAACGAAGACGTCATGGCCGACAAGACCCAATCAGGCGGCGTAACATTGGCGTCACTGTCGGTGTTGCCAAAGGTCTCCGTTTGTGGCCTTTGAGACTGCAACTCGACCTCGGAGATTCTTAACTGCTGTTTATTCTTTTCCTTTCTGTCTCCTGGATGTTTGTGGCCAATGCGACACAGTACAACATGAATTAAAACAGCTTTCAGTCCATCCGTTTTTTTTCTCCGATAAGTATCTTTTAATGGCTCTCTTTCTTTGCATAATCGTTCTGTTGTTGGCATTATTCCCCGCTGGTGTCTCAAGACATTAAAAGCTACACATTTTCTTTTTTTCTTCTCCTCCTCGGGGACATAAATTCCTTGTGCGTGTTGTTTTTTGTTTTTTTTTACCTGACAGCAAAATCACATCAGTCCTCTTGTCTTGTTATTCTTCCCTCTGACTCCTTTGCTCAGCACTTCTCTATCGTACTTGATCCTTCTGAGTGACTCAGGAAATGTAATATATTTCCATCCACTTTCCCCTCACTGTCGTTCGATTACATTGTCGACAACCTACCAATTTATGCTTATTCAGGCCTTACACTCATTGTTAAGTCGCAGGGGATAAAAGCGTCAGCAAAATGTGCAAAATGAATAAACGGTGCTCAGCATGAGAAAGAGCAGATAAAGTGTCTGACTCGCCGCCAGCTTACAGAAACTTCCACACATACAGAGTCAAGGGGATTGATGTGTGGGCGGTTTTCTCTATTCATTTCATGGGCTTTTTTCTCTCTCTCTCTCTCTCTCTCTCTCTCTCTCTCTCTCTCTCTCTCTCTCTTTTTGTTTGTTTTGAAGCCCCACCCAAGAGTACTGCAGTTTTTTAGGTTCCTCCTGAGGGTGAAGCAGCAGGATACAGGACGCCTGCCAACAGTTTTACATCATTTTTGTTTCTTCTTCTTGATAAATCCACAAAGCATAGGCTACATTTAATATTCCTACACCAATGAAAGTTTAGTCAACGTGCGTGGATGTCTAAATAAATACCACCCGGAACCTAAATATCCTTATCTATGACTCTGTTTACACTTTTTAAAATGTGTTTCGGTGATCTGAACATAGCTGGACAGCCAGCCGAGACACGTCACCCTTCACTGGGAACATTCAGCGTCTTCGGCTCACTACTTCTGTGCAGATTTCGTTACTGCCTACGTCACTTCCTCTTAAAGGGTCAAAGGCCACTGGCGCACAGTTATTATGTCCACACTCTCGCCAATCATAGCCGCTGTGTCGGCACAGCTTGGGCAAAACGCAACCCTTCGTTCAAACTCAAAATTGGCAAATTATGGAGCGTTGGTGTGTCGTCAAACATCCACAACGTCCTGCATTTGATGATGTATTATTCGGTCACGTCCTTGTCTGATTGGTTTGAGTTATCGGATTGTTTGCACTTGTATTTGGCGCTGTCAAAAACGTACACACGTTCCACCAAAACAAGTTCCTTCCTGAGGCTATTTTGCAGCGGCACCGTGGCTCCGCTCGACGCCGAGCACCGCCCCAAGACGACTGTGATTGGTTTAAAGAAATGGCAATGAACCAGAGCACGTTTTTCTCCTATCCCGGAATGTTGTGTGGACTAGCCAGACCTTCCTCCACAGCTCTGTGGAGGAAGGTCTGGCAATGCGAGACTAATACGCATGAGACGCAGTGTCGGACTCTGTGTGCAAGGCTCTTAATCTTAATTCATTTCCACATGAATGTCAGTCATGTCTGCGTGACACCAGCCAGGTGTTTCTCAATATTTGTTCACATCTCACATCCATAAACACAAGTTCCTCCTGTCGCCACATCAATGAGTTTATCTCATAACTGTTATGTCCATCCCTGTCTTCCTCCATCTCTGTCTGTGCCGTCTTGGGCCATGAGTTACGTAAGCTCTACAGCAGCAGAGAGAGAGAGAGAGGGAGGACACCCATGAACGCACCACACCTACCAGAGACTGCAGTGCTCAGCAGAAAATATACCAGCACTGAAAGAAATAACACGTGAGTGGGCAAGCCACGGAGAGAGTGAGTGAGGGAGTGAGGGAGTGAGAGAGAGAGGGATGAAGGCACGCATTATATCTACAGTATCTCTGTATGGCGGGATGGAGAAGAAGAAAAAAGAGGCTCGGAGGACGCAGGGAAAGGGAGAAAGGAAGGCGGAGGGAGAGACGCAAATGCAGATAGATGTAGAAAGGCAAAGGCAAAGAAAAGAGGGATGGGACAAAAGAAGAAAAAGAGAGATAAATAAAGCCCGAAAATAAACAAAATGGATAGAAATTCAATTCAGTTTGATTTTTGAAGATTGGAGGGGCATATCAGTTTGCCTATTTTTATTATTATATAGGAGAATATTTTCTGCGGCTCTGAGTGGAGCTTTCTAAAATCTCAAAAAAAAAATAACCCAGACGATCATCAGGGTGGCCGCTGCGTGGAGACTTTACAGCAGAAAGCGCTGCAGTGTTTTAAAGGTTTTAAAGATGTGCTCATTTACTTGGCGAAAAAAGGGCTAAGAAAAGATGCAGAGAGTTGCATTATGGAAAGCGTAGGACCCTGTGTGTAGAGCTTGACCAAGAGACATCTCACTGCTTCCCCAATCGGTTGTCTTGCAAATCCGCCAACTTTCTGACAATGCTAACTCAGATGAATCTATATTGCGGATATGAAAACGCTTCTCAGAATTTCTCACCCAGTTGTTTTCTTTGGGATAGTAAATTGCCAACATTTCAAACCATGGGTTGCATTGCAAAACACAATTCAGTAGGAAATTGCTCACGCATAAATAACTATTGGAATTTTAGACCAAAAAAGGTGAGGGCAAGTATTTTGTCCCCAGTGTAAATTTCCATTTCTTTTTTTTCTTTCATATCCTCAATGTTCCGCTGGATCATTTAACGATATAAGTGTATTCGACTTTGTTTCTTTTGTCAGTTTAACATTACTAATGACTCTAAATACTACAATGCCCATGAGCCTCAGCCACAGTTCTGTAGGTCAGAAAAGGTTTGAGACGCATTTGTGCACAAAATGTGGCACCATAGTTGCTGAATTCATCCAAAATCGGCCCAAAATTCAAAAGTAACCATTTTAGATCTAGTTAACTCCATTCAACACCATCTGCTGAGGAAGAATTATGCTACAAAAAAGCCAGAAACTGGATCTTGTGCTACGACTCTTTAAACATGAAGCACTGTGTGCATTGTCAGGAATTTGACAAAGCACTGACGCTTCAACCTGCAGAGTTTTTACATTCATCCAAAAGTGCTCAAACTGTCAGCCACCTTACATTGTTTGTATGAAGAAAATGACTGTGACGTTTACTTCCAGAAGCCTGGGCGTCTGAAATAACTCATCCCAACTCTTTAAAGATCTATAAATAAATATCTATAAAAATACAAATAAAGTTGTGATTAAATTGGAAAATCAGTCCAAGTAAAATATATGTGGTGAGAAAGGAAGAGAGACGTCGAAAATGGATAGGGGATGGAACGAGAAGAGAAACAAATGAAGGTATGAAAGAGTAAAAAGAAAAAGACAGAAATGAGTAGTGAGTTGTGAAAGATGGATTTAAATAGAAATATATGCAAAGAGACAGAGACATAGGAACAGAGAGGTGTAGAAGGGGAGAGAGAGAGAGAGAGAGAGAGAGAGAGAGAGAGAGAGAGAGAGAGAGGGAGGACGAAATGGAGAGTCAAAACGAGGCAGGGCAAGAGAGATAAAGAGAGGAGGAGGAGGAGGAGAGAGAGAGAGATAAATAATTAAATGACCCTGTTTGGCTGGAGAAGAGAGAAAAAATGGGGGATGAAGAGGAGGAAGAGGATGATGAAGAGGAATAGGGGGAACAGAAGGCGGATCATCACACGTATGGCACAAATACAAACACACACACACAAACACACGCACACACAGACACACACACAGAGGAAGTGGAGCAGTCTCACACATACGTAATGCTAATAATGTTTCCATATTTACACACACATAGCCTATATTCAACTCGCAATTATCACAAGTACTCTGACACACACTCACACACACACACACACATACACACTTCACATCCACCCACGGACTGCCAAAGACGCAGATATCACAAACAAAACACACATACACACACATTTCTGTGCCTTCCATGTTAGCTAAATCTCACCTACACTTGATATGAAGGAGCCGACCATAATTGACTGCAAGATCACACACACACACACACACACACACACACACACACACATACAATGTTCCTGCTGCCAAAACACACACACACACACACACTTGATATACCGGCGACTACACCGTAATTGACTGCATGAGCATGTCACATAATATTCCTAGCCAAAACACACACACACACACACACACACACACATACGTGAACAAACACACATAAATACACACACACTTGACAGCCATTTTCCAAGAAATCCAAGAGAAGATACATACACATATATAGGCTACACGTAATATTTCTGCAGCCAAAACCCACATAAACAAACAAGCAAAATCACACACACACACACAAGCACGCACACACACAAGCACACACACACACACACACACACACACACACACAGTCCTGTGCCTGCCATATTAAAAGACATCAACCATCTAACACACGCACACACTCTTGACTGCAGGATCCACTCGTACACACATATAATGTTCCCACTGCCAAAACACACACACATATCTCCTCCTTCCTCCTTTCACACACACACACACACACACACACACACACACACACACACATATATATGGTAGCCTACATGCACACACACATATCCTTTCCTGTCACACACACACACACACACACACACGACATCCAATTTCTGAGAAATGAGAGGAAATGCATGAAGCAAAATCACACACACACACACACACACACACACACTCACACACACACACACACACACACACATTTAGTAACACCTACACCTGAAGCATTTCTATCTCACAGAAAACACCCAGGCAGCATCATTCTGCACCCTCTCTGCGCTGAGCAGAAATATGAGATCAAAGAAATAAATAAATAAAAAACAACGGGATGGTAAAACACAAAACGTCTTGAGTGGATGAAAAGAGGAAGAGAGGATTTCCTTCCTTTACCTGCCGCCTGTGTGTGTGTTCTGCCCTTCTTCACGGCAACCGAGAAAATACTGGAGAGGCAGAGAGAGAGAGAGAGAGAGGGAGGGAGGGAGGGAGAGGAAAACTGGAGGGGAGGAGGGGGGTGAGATAGGTGACAGAGGGGGGAGGGGAGATGACTCAGAGGGGAGATGGAGAGAGGAAGAGGAGGAGAAGAGGAGGGTTAATTAAAAAGGAGGAGATGGACGGAGGGGTGGGATGAAGGGATAAGGACGGGGTGCAGAGGCTCGTCGCCCGACAGAGGTGGTAAAAATAGATGAAGGGAGGACCTGTTCTCTCTCTTTTCCTCTGTGTCTCCCTGTCTTTTCCTCTCTGTGGTGCTGCAGTGGGGTTCAGTCGCTGTATATACAGTTACATAATCCATCCTTCTCCACCACACTCAGACATGATGATGCTCTGTGTGTGTGTGTGTGTGTGTGTGTGTGTGTGTGTGTGTGTGTGTGTGTGTGTGTGTGTGTGTGTGTGTGTGTGTGTGTGTGTGCGAGACAGCATTCAAACACACCCACACTGAAAACAATGCAGCAGCAGAAATGCCTTTGAATGCAGGAAAAGGTGCGGTATAAGGCCGCCGAAAGATCGATTTATTTGGAATTGCCAGGCTTCTTGGTTAGTCCAAATCAATGTAGCCATGAGCAAGGCACTTAACCCCCAGTTCAGTGGTTTCCAAAGTGGGGACCATCAGGGGACCCCCAGGGGGTCCTTGAGGGGGTTCCAGGAGGTCCCCAGCAAAAAGGGGAATCATTTATTTTCACTATAATTCCATCCATGAGTAACATAATCAACACATTCTCAAGAACGGGATCGTATGATATCTTGCGAAAATATATGAACACCAATTTGTGTGATATCCTACAAAATTAGCAGTCGGCCGGCTACGGAGCTCCGTGAGCTGTTGTTAGGTGAGATTAGCCGACAATAGGTTACTGGTAGCCGGCTCCAGAGCTGTCAGTCGTATTAGCGGCTGTTGGTAGATGGAATTTAGCAGACAAAAACTTATGCACAACAATTTCTATGACATCCTACGAAATTAGGCGACCGCCGCCTGGCCATGTGATGACCGGTTACATGACAGTTAAGTAGGACAGGGCACTGTGAGATGACGGTCCTTTCAAGGGCCCTTGCAGTTGAGTTTAGCCAACAAAAAGTGAGCGTCATGTGGCGACGACAGTTAAGTTTAGGCACCAAAACCAAGGGCATAACTTTGGGTTCAACATTTGGGGGGGGTTGAGATCTCCACTTTTGGGCAAAATTGAAATTTTGGTCATCAAGCACTTCATTTTCTGCATTCTGGTGGATTTTTCTGCCACAATTTGTGCCTTTTCTGCATCAAGTTATGGTGCAAATGTCTTTATTTATGTAAAGGAAATTACAATAGGTTTTTGGGAGGGTGGGTTGCACTGCCCAGTTTTGATTATTGAGGGGTTGTAACCCCCCCAACCCCCCTGTAAATTACTCCTATGACCAAAACGGCTAGTAACGTTTAGGAAAATCTTTTGTTTTCCGGATTGAAAGCCCTGTGTTTTATGACCCATCCATCTACCCCGGCCTCGTCTCTACGGGGTCCACAACATTCTTACACAGTAGCAGTCAATGTGGTACATACAGCAATAAATATGTTGAATACTTACGAATTACTGTGCTTTACTTTTCGTAGCTACAGTATTATGTACAAATGGTTCATGAGAACAGCCTGCAATGACAGAATGTATCACTATTTTGATCATGGGTTTCATACACTTTCTGTAATTAAACATCTGAAAGCAAAAATCCTATCAGATGGGGGTCGACGGTCTAATTTGTGTCAGTTTAGTTTAGTTTAGTTTCCTTGATGTGAAAAAGTTTGGGAACCACAGGCCTAGTCGATTCAGGTGGTGGCTGACAAAACCCCAGCACCCAAAACGGCAAGATGAAAATTAGCATCCAAAGTCAAAAACCCTGTTACTGTACGTTTCATATGATGAGGAGGACCCAGGTGCGCACACAGAGCTCATGAGGTTTACAAGTTTTATTCACAAACAAAAAATGTAGCAGACAAGGAGCAGACACGACACAGTAAGTCAAAGTTGTGGAAGCAGGCTAGGAGCTAGCAAGCTTCAGTTTCTTTTGTTTGCTTGTTTTTAATAGTTTTGCCTTTCACCCATAGAAGTTAGTTACAGTTAACCAGTAACACAGCGTGAAACAGAAGTATTGTTGCTATGTTTTCCTGTAGTTTATTGTACCTTGTGACTAGTCTATATCCACGACGTTCCACTTCTGGGATTGCTCCGTTGCCGACGGAAATTCCACCGGATTTCATTCATTTCGGCCGGATATCCGTTGCCTTGGGCTTTCTTTGTGTGTGGTTAACTGCTCCTCAGATCTCTGCAGGGTAAATCCAGACAGCTAGCTAGACTATCTGTCCAATCTGAGTTTTCTGTTGCACGACCAAAACAACCTTTGAACGTACACATGTTCCACCAAAAATAGTTCCTTTCCGTCTTTGGCTTTCACAGTTGCCAAAGACGACTGTGATTGGTTTAAAGAAATGCCAATTAACCATATCACGTTTTTCTCCCATCCCGGAATGCTGTGTGGACTCGCCAGATCCTCCTTCACAGCACCGTGAAGGAAGGTCTGGCAATGCGAGACTACTTGTGGACTTACTTAAAACTGTGGGTTAACTGTTTATAGGAACTACATTTAAAGGCATCAGGAACCGGTATTACATTTAAAGAAACCAGTATTTTCAGTGGCCACCTCTCATTGGTTTACAGTAGCTGTATTACTTATTATAAGCAATACTATGTTGTATGTGAATTATAACTTATGCCGTTTTTTTCATTACATGGTACCTGCTCGACTCTATTCGACTCTGCCGCGGTGCCCCGTCCTCCATTTTCCATTGCAGATTTAGTACCACCTCATGCCTGAGGCGAGCGTGGCTGGTCGTCATAGCGACGCCGCAGGAAACTGCCGTGACCAAACGTAACACACACACAGAACGTGCAAGGTGTGTTGTTTTTGACTCTCGGCATGTGGCTGTTGCCACAGCCAGAAGACACATTTTGTTTCAAAAGAAAAAAAAACACAGCTGGCTAAACTATTTAAAAATGGCGGGTTTGTTCAGGACACCCCCGTCTGTCGCTTGCGATGATGACGCAGTGATTAGTGACGATTCTCTCCGACCAATCAGTAGTCTGCAGGTTTTCACGTCACATTTTGGTATCGCCTCAGCTCGCTTGGAACCTTAGACTGAGGTGATACTAAAAAAAAGTACCTGTTAGCAGGTATCAGGGCGAGTAGAGTCGAGGCAGGTCGAGCAGGTACCATGTAATGGAAAAACGCCATTACACAACTTTGAGTGTCACAAAAGTACTGCAATGATTGTTTTTTTATGGATGGTAAAATGCTCCAGTAAAAACACCACACAAACTGTACAACACATATTACTAAAACATGTCAGTGTGCCTACGTAAAGATTCCTGCACATTCATCCTGCAGCTACAGTGTTTCAGACGTGTTGTGTGCAGTGGTGACTGTTTGTTTTACTTCCTTTGTTCACTGCAAAATGATATGCTGCGTCCTTCCTGCTCTAAAAACAGACCAATGTAGTTGTTAATGCCGACTAGAGGGTGACACTGATACACATTGACAGGGCAACAGGGTAAAGCCAGTTTGTGTTTGGTGTGTGTGTGTGTGTGTGTGTGTGTGTGTGTGTGTGTGTGTGTGTGTGTGTGTGTGTGTGTGTGTGTGTGTGTGAGTGAGACCGTGTGAGGCCGTGTGAGATAATCTATAATTAAATTCCTGAGTTTAATGGGATTATGTTTGGGAGACAAGCAGCACAACGTCCTTGACATCTATAAACCACGGCCGAGCGATGCACGCACACACACACACACAGACACACACACACATGCGTATATAGAAAGAGAGAAAGATGAAGAGGAGGTGAGAGAAAACCAGGTTGTGGCAACAAAAAGGAAAAGAAGGAGAAAAAAAAGAGCAACGAGGAGAGATCAAAGTGCAATGAAATGCTTTGGAAGTGAGAAAAAGAGAGAAGCTTTCCGAAAGGGAAAGGGTAATGGAGAAGTGCCTTGCATTGTAATTATCTCATATTCTGCTGCGTTACCACTGAAGGTCGACTGGCCTTTCGCTCAGCGAGTTCCCCTCCACCTACAGCACACCACGGCCAATCAGAACGGCCAAAATAAACACCAATTAAAGACATCATATACAGAAAGTCTTTATCTTCATTATTTTTGTTCCTGCCTTCCACATTTTTCCACTGATTTCTTGTTGATTACTTGTTGATTACTCGCGCATTGCCAGACCTATCTCCACAGCGTTGTGGAGTAAGGTCTGGCTACACCACAGATGCATTCTGGGATAGGAGAAAATAAGCGCTCTATGTTGTTTGCATTTCTTTAAACCAATCACAACCGCCTTGGGCGGCGCTAAGCTCCGGACGCAACGACGGTGGCTCTGCTAAATAGTCTCGGGAAGGAACTTGTTTTAGGTGGAACATTTGCACCCCGCAAAGAAAAAGGCACATATAATATTAAATGAAGTTAACTGTTTACACCAGGGGTCTTTAATGTTTTTTATGCCAAGGGCACCTTAGCCAAAAGAGAGACAGAGCAGGGACCCCCCTACTACAAACATAGTATACAATTGAGTTATACTTATTATACCGGGTCAGATGGATGAAAATGAATGGATATTCATATATAATTTATAAATGTGGAAGGTACAGTGAATCCTTTCTGTGAATGGCTCCCACAGTGGCTACCTTACCTTGATTAGTAAAGTAAATCCTCAATGCTGTGTAAGTTAAATGTTTCTTTTATACTAATAGGCAGATTTGTTGTATTCATGTTAATGTATACACATATATATTTTGTAAACTTTCAAATTCAATAATATGGTGCCCCCTCTGCAGTAACTCTGAGGACCCCCTATGGGTCGCGGACCCCTTGTTGAAGATCTCTGGTTTACACAACACAGAAATGTAAGCTATTTAAAATAGCTGGATACGTGGTTAAACATAATTTGCTCTTACCTGTGTATCACTGTGTGTACTTTGTCCACAGCAATCCCAACAGGTGGTCCCAAAACGGGTCCCAGTTAGAGAGGAAATGCCGTAAACATATTCTTTGTAAATCTTCACGATCATTCCCCGAAATGCCTTGTTGCACGATCCAAATCTTTTTCAAAACTTGACATTTTGAGCGTGTAGCTTACTAGCTCGAAGGTTGTTGTTTTTTTTTCAGGGAAAAGAGTTTGAGAACGGCAACACAAAGAGAGTGGAAGGTGAGGGATGTCAGGCAATTATCCTGGAAATGTACTTCCATTGATCCAGACTACTTGTTGATGAACTCTCTGCCTGTTGCTGCTCATGTTAAATACTTTTTTTTTTAGTTTAGCTTAATCAATCACCTGTCAAACTCACTCAAGATCTTTTTATATCTTTTTGTTTTTCTGTTTTTGTTTTTCTCCAAGGCTCAAGCAGAAGTAACATTTTCTGGAGTCTCAAGTTTTAGTTTTTTGCGACTTCTAAGGCCACCTTGAATCAAAGCCTCGAGTCCATAGCTCCGATCCAACATCTTGTCTCTGGTAGATGAGTGGATCTTGGTGAATTCACAGCCAGCTCCCCACTGTCATCTTCTATTATACAATGTCTGTTTGGTGAAGCAGAAGTGCCATGAATAATTTGGCTTCCATAAATCCATTCACAGGATTGTATGGCAGTCTCACATCATCCATAGCCTGGTCTTATCAGAGTCTTGTACATTCAATTTGTACAGAGAGTCTGACCACTCTCCATTGACAAGTGTTAACTTCCTTGAAGGCAGGTACTCTGTTGAAGTTTAAAACTATTGGATCTGCCCAGAGCCACTCTGGATCTGCCATAACCACGTTTGGTCGTGACGTATGTCATGCGCATGTGCACCAAGAGGGGAGTCGACAACAACTATCGGGTTATATTTAGCATTAGCATCACTAGCGTTAGCCTTAGCCAACTCCTTCACCACTAACGGAGCGAGCTGGAAAATCAAACTTTTCCCGAACCCTGTGGGGAGGAGGGCCACAACATCATGGCCACCAACAAAACTCAGCAAAGATTGTTCTTGCTCGGGCTTTAACTTCTGGATATTCGGCAGCGTTGCCACAACAGACCGAATGGCTTCGCTCACATCTTTCTAGCGCACGTACTCAACGTCATCGTCTCAGCCACTCCCTCTGTTCGCTGATTGGACCAACAAATATTTGGCCGGAGAAAACCCAAGAATATACCGCAAACCCACACGGAGTACTGAAGGAAAATGAAAATTGAGCGGAAATACGTAGGAGGGCGGAGCCAGGCTACATCATCCACCTGTTTAGCCTGAAATACAGTAATTAAATTAACCATATGAGGTAGCCTAAAAAGCATGACTTAATTGCATACATATCTATATATGGAAGTTCAAATCTCACATCTAACTATCTATCTATCTATCTGAGCATTGAATGCAGTTACCCTTACAGCAGAGATCTTCAACAGGGGGGTCCTCAGAGTTACTGCAGGGGGACCCCAAGTTCATGTTTAATGTTTGTTTGTGTTTTTTGAAAAGTTAATATGTATGAAAATATACATAAACACGAGCCCAACATATTATTAGGAAAGCTACATCGGCCTATTTGTGATTTGTTTTTAAATGTACACATTGATGACAGGCTTACTGGCCTGTAGGTAAGATAGCCATCCATAGATACAGTTAAGCCTAAGGATTCAATGTGCTACATGTATGTTTAACATTAAAACATGATGTATTTATAAATATATATATCAATAATTATTATTTTAATAGCTTAGTATTGTATGCACCATAAAAAAAAGGTATGTATAAAAGCTTTAGGCTGCCCTACAGAGGCCCAGTTTAACATTAAACTCAATTTTATACAATATATGTAGTAAGAGTCCCTGATCCGTCTCTCTTTCAGCTAAGGGGCCCTTGGCCTAGGTTGAAGACCCCTGCCGTACAGTAAAACACCAACAGTCTGTACTTCATCTCCCTCTGGTGGTCACTGAGAAACTAGATATCATTTTTAATTTACATTAAAATCTAACAGCATCACAAACTACAACCTTTAAAATTACTATGAAGTTGATTCAACAGCTTTCTCAAACAATTTCCACAAAAGCTACCCAATAAACTGGCAACTGTGTGTGTGTGTGCATGTACAAATACCTGCAACTGCATCTACTGCTATGTTCATTTATTTGTTGTTTGTAATATTTCAAACATTTTCTTGTATATAATGAGCAGAAAGCAACATGCACACCACTTGCTTTGTCTCCTTTGAGGTGCAGGGAATTAATTCCCCTGAAGATCAATTTCCAACGAAGAAATTAAATTCCTGCACACACTTGTCACTTGTCATAAAAAGAAGAAAACAAACTGTGGGGGATTGTCGATCTAGACCTATTCAAATAAATAAATAATTAGTAAGTGTTACAGAGCTTTGAAGATTATTTTTTTCAGAAGCCTTGCAAAAAATACATGCAAAAGTTTGACATTTTACAATGTCTTTAGATTTGAGGAAATTAAGGAAACCAGACATCACGTTACGGAAACAACAAATTAGGCTTCACATATTACATCCAGCACATACCACACATACCACAAGTCATATTTCCGGTTTCCGCACTGGAGGAAAGGGAAGTTTACGGGAAGCACCTGAACGTAACACAACATTACCAGCACTCCAGCGGCTGAGGAGAGACAAGGTAGTAGCTGTCACTGTCTTTAAATGTGATTTACTGACGATAAATACTGAAATATCAGCAGAGGAACAGCGATATACTTGAGACTGACTCTTTTTATTGTGAAAGCTGTGACTGTTAGCCTGCTGACAGCTAACTCTGCTAACCGGCAGCTGTCAAAACAAACGATTTCCTTTAACGTTCAGCTAACTCTGCTAGCTAGCTTGTGTTTCAGTTAGCCGTTAACGTTAATTCTCTGCTGAAAAGTTACCGGTGTGTGTTTGTGTGTAAACCAGAGCATCTATAGGGCAATGTGTCAATGAGTCAAAATACATGTAACCTTAGTCCCTGAAAAGTGTCGTCGTTTATTCATGTTAAACTCATTTGCAACATGCCTTTTTATTATGGGTGGGGGTCTTGGCGGATGTAAATGGAACGCAGCACGTTAGCCACCGACCTAACGTTAGTAGTTAGTTTAGCTAACGTAGGCTAGCTTCGAGTAAACTTTTCAACATTCAGTTGCTTATAAATGCAGCGAACAAGTAGTAACATGTAGCATGTCATAACTTTAACTATGTGCTGCTCGCCTGCAATAAAGACGATAATTAGGTTTTTGTAAGTTCTTAACCACTGTTTTCTATGCGGAAGTGACTGAAAAGCAGTGAAATTAGATTGATATCACATCATTTATGGCTCAAAAAATTTAATATGAATACTTTTTAAGCCGTCTGTGGTTGGTTGATGGACTATACACTCTACTGTGTGATGTCTTAGTTGTCAACAAGCAGCAATATTGAAGGAATGACAGCATTCATGTGTTTCTTAGTTAAGGCAGTAGCTAACTAGAAACTCAAATCAGACAGAAACAGAAAATCGATAAATATCAATTGTGATCATTTATTTCATGTTTATTTTCATCATTTTATATAAACTCAAGGACCTGCCGTTTGCTTTCAGTTCACATTTTGAAGATTTACTTTGTGTTTTCATAATCGATGCTTTTGACTGTAGCTGACAATAGACCTTTTTCACAGCAGACATGTTGACATGCCATAGTAGGAAAAGCACAGATGTATTCAAACCCATTAATGATGGCTGCATTCCACTTAGGAGAGGCCCTGGTATTGTCCATGCTGACTCACTGAAATAGCTCACTGGGACACTTGATGGAATTGAGCCATCGTTAAAGTTATTAATATCAGCTGTGCTTTTCCTACTATGACAAGTCAAAATGTCTGCTGTGAAAAAGGTCCATTAGAGCAGAAGTTTGAGCAACAGAAAATTAATCGGCAACTATTTTTGATATTTGCGTAATTGCTAACATTCTCAGGTTACAGCTTCTCAAACATATTAAATAGCAGGTTTTCCCTCTCTAAACTAAATGTATTTGCTTTTTATATAGATAGTCTTTCCCCATGAGAGAAATGCCATTTGTCTGCAGCTCATTCTGTTAAAATAAATCGTGAGAATATTGTGCCATGAACTTAAACTCGTGTATCGAATCATGAGTTGAGTGTATCGTTACATCCCTACAGATCAATTCGTCAACCGGCCTAATCCTTTCAGCAGCAAGCCCTCCGGTAACTTCTGTTTTAAAGAAGCAGCAACTTGATGCAGATTACAGCGTGTAGAAGAAGAAACAATAGTGCATTTAAAAGACTTGTTTGCCACTAATGGCTGCATTCTCCAGAAATGTCTGCATGCGTTTGTGACATATCTCGGAGGAGGAATGAACTCTGCAGACTTAACTGGTGTCATCGTCCCTGCCGATGACCAGTTAACGTGTCCCTGACTCATCAGAGTTCAGCTGAGTGCTGCCACTGCCAAAAGACCCAAACAAAGAGCCAGTGATGAAGTGGCAGCCCATACCCCTTTACCATTGTCCCCCTTAATGAAGCGCCAGCCTGGGTATGGGAGCTGCTCAGCGTCTGAGTGGTCACAGGATCTCCAGCCAGTGTGTACTTAACACTGTGTTACACTGACTACGTTTACGTGCACGTAATATTCCGTTTTTTGCCCTTATTCCAAAAAAGACAGTATTCACACTAAGCTGTTTACATGGCTAATGAAAGTGACTATTCCATTAATATTCCCGTTTACATGCAGCCGTGGAAAATATTATTTTTTTGAAGTTTTCCAGTAGTGGCAGACTTGTTGGAGAGTGCAAACACAGCCTCCCTCTTTCATTCCTTCAACCAGCTTCTTAAAAAGGTCGGCGTTGCAATGTTTGCGCATATCCAAAAACCTGTTGATATCCAAGTCTTTGATAATGTTTAAACGTAGCTATGTTTGTCCTCCTTTTCTTTTGGCCATGCAACTCTACCGCAGCCTTTCAATATGTCGGCTAGTTGGTTTGTGTACAACAACCATAGCAACGCATAGAGCCGACCGTAAGCCGTAAACAGGCAAGAGGCCGAAAACGGTCACAAACTGTGGTAGAAACCCAGACTGAGACGCATATTCAGAATGCGCTGTACACAAAGAATAATGCTTCTAAAACCAAAATAATACCGGCACGGCATATCACACGTGTCTTAATCGGAAAATGCTATGTTAGGAATAAAAGGCCTAATTCTGAATATCCAAACGGAATATGCTGTTGACATGACCCCTAACAAATTCAGATTATTGTCACATTCAGAATAATAGTGGAATATGCTTGTGTGTGTGTGCACGTAAACATACTCATTGTTTCTGTCTCACACTTGGTCTGCTTACGGATGCTTGGCATGGCATCCCGTTCAACCTGATACAAACAGCCTGAAGGCTGCCGGTTGCTTACATGCAGCTGATGCATATGATCCCGAAAATACTAAATATGCTCAACAAAGTTTCCCAAGTTGACAAGTCTTCAAATGAACGTGTCGACCGAGAGTCCAAAACCCCAAAAGAAAACGTTATCTGTGATGAGTGTTTAGGATTTGGATTTCAAGGTGTATGGAATACGTTCCCAGCTATAAAAGGAAACCACGCATGCACCACTGGATACACTTTTCAAGTGTAAAAAGAACAAAGATTTTGATGCATTTTTTAATCACATTTGCTCCCTGGATCCACGCACACGTCTTGTCTACTGTACCTTGACTACTTCTTTATATTACACTAGTTGACATGGCCGCTGTATGTTGCACTTTACTTATTTAGTCTCACAAACTGCTGAAAATTTAAGAAAAAAATCAGAATATTCAATTTATCTAGATCTATGCGGAACTGAAAAATCATGAGTCTCTTTGCATTTGTGAAGCTGTGCCATTGAAATGAATTGGTGTTTATGATTGGTGCACTCATATGGGTATGGGGGATTTACAGTGAAACGGTTGGATTGTTTAACCCTTTCAGAGGGAATTTGTTTGTATTTTTGAACAAGTGAGTTATATTACGCTCACATACATGTTCAGGGTTCAACAGTAAGGGTTGCCATGATGGCCCGGAGCAAGTAAAAGGCCACGTCGGCCAAGTAAATATAACAACCCACCGGCCCGTTCGCCCATCATCATATCATAATCATTTGATTTGAATGTTCCGTTGGCCAATCAAGAATTGCGTTGGCGCTTGATGCTTTTGACGGGTTTTTTTTCAACATTTCTTTTACACTTTTGATGCTTTCAACTTTTTTTCGACGCTTTTTTGTGTAGGGGCCGGTAAAAATGTACTTCGGGCAAGTACAATTTTTTTATTTATTTATTTTTTCTTAGAGATTCGTA
The DNA here is from genome assembly GCF_031162955.1 of Sander vitreus. Classification (NCBI taxonomy): domain Eukaryota; kingdom Metazoa; phylum Chordata; class Actinopteri; order Perciformes; family Percidae; genus Sander; species Sander vitreus. The sequence goes on from NC_135868.1 coordinate 4,342,656, forward strand.
GCGTTGAACCCTGAATGTTTGAAATTTAAAAAGCGTCATGTTTCGGTCACTGTGTGGACGGGTTTTGTCTCTTTTCTCACCGAATTAGAGGATTAGAAGTCGTTCCAGTGATCTTGTCAATACGGGTCAGGGTTAGTAATAAGACTTTTCACCGGTCGCTCTTCTCTCGTTAATTCCCTGCCTTCCTCCTCCTCCTCCTCCTCTTTAGATGCAGACTATAAAGTGTGTGGTGGTTGGTGATGGTGCGGTGGGAAAGACTTGCCTGCTCATCTCTTACACCACCAACAAGTTTCCCTCTGAATACGTCCCCACGGTGAGTAGCTTTTTTTTTTTTTCCTTCAAAACCAGGGTTTCCGCGGGGTCTTAAAAAGCCTAAAATTTCAAAATTCAAATGGTTAGGCCTAAAAAAAGTCTTAAATTCGCTGAAGTGTTGTGTTCTAGGTCCTAAATAATTGTAAACAGGTCTTAAATGTTCCTACGTCCATGTGACACTGCCTCTAATGCTCACTGAAATGTTTTTTTTAATTTTTTATTCCGTGGTAGTTCTTTCTTTCGCTCATACAAATATATAATTTGCTATTTATGCACAGATCATTATTGCTCCGTGTCGCTTTTATTCCATTTTAAGAATGTTTTTTACTTTGCAAGTGCTTGTGTGACCCTGGATTTCGTTGCACTTTTATGTCGTGATATAGGCCTTGCATTTCATTCATAAAAGCCTTAAAAAGTCTCAGATTTGACTTGTTGAAACCTGCGGAAACCCTGAAAACACGAAACTAATCGACTAACACTGAAAGTGACAGTCTGCAAACCAGCAGCAGCAAGGTGTTTTCACTTACTGTTCTTCTTGTACAGTCGCTGCCACTGTAGCTCTTTCCTGTCACACAGGAAGTGATACTTGTTTGCAGGTTGTGTGGATTGAGCCGGCATTAAAGGACGGTTGTTTACATGAACAGTGATCTGTCAGTAAAAAGGCCTTCAAATCACAATACATACACTGCTGTGTTTTCATGTGTCCTTTTTCAATTGGGGGTTTCACACTTTTGGTTTACTTTGAAATAGGGCTGGGCGATATGGAGAAAATCAGATATGGCGATATTCCTTCTTGCGATATCAATTACTATATTACGATTTCCAAAATCTAAGACGATATCTACTCTCATATCAGGATATCAATATAATATTGAGATATAGTACATTGTTTGGATAATCCTGTTAAACTGATCACTTGCTTACAACGTGTTTAACTCCCTGACTGCGTGCGTTCATTACAGCAACGCCGCCATCCAACACGATGGAAATAAAACCCCACTTTGTCATCAACTTCAAAAATGTAACCTGAAAGGAATAGTTTGACATTTTGAGGAAATAACGCTTATTCAAGAGTGCCAAATGAGGATTGATACCACTCTCATGTCTGTCATTTCACTAGGGCTGTGCAACTAGGCTAATTGAATTTTGATCTCGATTTTTTGCTCCCAACGATCACAAAAACAACGTATTCGAGAAAAACGATTACATTTTGCAAGTAAACTCTTATTTTGTCTGGTGTTCTGAAGGGGAATCTAAAAAAGGGAAAAGTATTACAGGGAAATTTACACTTCAATGTGTTTTCACTGTTGATTTAACAGTTTTACCGGGTTTTTTTAAAGTTCAATAAATGCAACATATTTCCAAAAGTCAATGAGTAAACGTGTGAAATAATCGAGATCAAAATAGTTGTGATTTATATATATATATATATATATATGAGGAGGTTAGCTTAGCTTGCTTTTTGGATGGATTGTTATTTGTTGGAAGTTTATTTGATTAGGACAATGCACATTAATCGATTGAATTGACAATAACAGGCCCCACAAAAAAGAACGACAGTTACACTTTAAAGTGCTGTTGTCTACTGATATTGTCTTTCAACTAACATAAAAAAAATCTCGTAATGGCTAGCTAGTCTCATATCACGATATCGATATAATATCAATATATTGCCCAGCTCTAGCGTGCAGTGTAGCCAGCCCGTTAGGATTGCAATCCTCAGTGCATGTTTGTGTGTGTGTGTGTGTGTGTGTGTGTGTGTGTAAATGTATGTGTGTGGTTGCTTATTCTCATGTAGCTGCAAGTTGACATATTTGAGATTCTCTGGGGTCCGTCTCCCTACACTTCCTGTTTAGGTTTTTTGACTTTTAACTGTGTCATGCTGAAGCATCACGACGAGGAAGCGGCCTCTCGGGCTCTGCAGATACAAAATATGGTCGCCTCAGCTCGACTGATCCTGCCAACTCTTGACTTTTCGGTCGGACCGTTTTAGAAAACAGCTGAGTGACTGTTGACAGGCGGGACTGTCCTGCTGGAAATATCTTAAACGTCCCTAATTGATGGGCAGCTCCGGCTGACTGCTGACTGCAATTTGTTGAGTAATTCTCTCCTGTTTTCTATCGGTACCCCATCCCACCGTCTCTCTCTCTCTGTCTCTGTCTCTGTCAGTAGTCAGCACAGTTTGATCAGAGGATTGCAGAACCAACAGTGCTGACTCAGCTTTATCTTCCTCTTCCTGTCTGACTCTGTGTGTCCCCCCCCCCCCCGTTTTTAACAATTTGGTTTGAATATCACTTAGATTTTAGTTTCTTTTTCATTAGGTATAATTGTGTGCGTGTGTATATAGATGTATGTGTGTGTGTGTGTGTATATATATACTAAATAACTACCTCTGATGGTAAACAAGTTTCTATCGTCTCTGTGTTTACCATTTTGTCATAATAATGACGAATAAAGTTGTAGTGTTTTGAGTCTTGAGAAGAAAGTCGCTGTATGTTGAGGATAGAGTATGTACTGTTTGAGAAAAAAGTTCAATATTTTTTTGAGAATAAAGTTGTAATATTAGTGTAATAAAAGCCCAATAGAATCATAACGTTACACATTAAATATAAAACCCTTTTCTTTTCCTCTTAAAACCAGACTTTTTTTCTTGTAATATTAAAACTTTTCTCTCGTCACACCGACTATATTCCCATAATATTACAACTCATTTTTTGACTTTATTTTTTGTGGTCCTAATACTCGTACTTGTGGTAAGTAACAAATGGTAAATTCTTCCATATAATAATAATAATAATAATAATAATAATAATAACAATAATATAAGGAATGATTGCATACCTCCCACTCATCACAACAGTTTGGTGAGTCAGAAACAATGATGTCATTTGGTATTGCTTGTTGTCCCATTGTTTTCTCACCCTTATCGTTTTTGTTTTTTATTGCATGTGTCACATTCTGTTCCTGCCAGTATATCCTGTTGTTGTTGTTGTTGTTGTTAGCAGCAGCACTATCCCTCTATGCCAAACACTAGTTTGATCCTAAACTTTTGAAACTAATAATCACATTTAATGACTTGATTCATTATCGTGCAGCCGTCATCTGTCAAGTTAGATGTGAAATGGAACCCTTTTTAAATGACAAAATTGGCATTTCCTGGCTTTGTGTAAAACGTACTGTAGGTGCGTGTATTTGGCGGGGGTTTTAAGGCCCTGACACACCAACCCGACGGCCGACCGTCAGCAGAGAAGGCAGTCGATCTGATCAGTCGGCTCCCCGAAGTCCAAAAAGTGCCTTGGAACACACACCGACTTTTGCGTACATGCCATCCATCCATCCATCTTCATCCGCTTATCCGGGGTCGGGTCGCGTACATGCGCGAGACGTAATACAAAAAGTGAAAACCGGAAATGACAAACGCGTCACGTGGGTCTGGCTTCTCCAGCTGACCGATAATGGCGGCTTGTTCGAAATACGATTTCGTATTTTACGAAAATAGTTCACTGAAACTGAAAATATTTTAAGAGAGAAATAGGCCGTGCAGTTGCTGAATCTGTCTTCATTTCAGATCGACAAAGGTCAGTTTAAAAGATTTTCGTCAGATTTTGAGAGGCGTTCGTCACTCATCCCGCTCGCCAATTCCGGGTTAGCACTCCACCAATCAGATTGGTCATGGAGTCCGACTGCCCGCCCTCCGACCCAGCAAGTCAGGTCGGCCAAAATGAAGGCCAACGGCACGGAACACACCGAACAGACTCGAGTCACTGACCTCGCCAGACTGTCTGACGGCCGATTATCGGGTTGGTGTGTCTGGGACTTTAGGTGTCCTTCCTCAAGAAAATGTCTGCATACATGTTGTCTTTGTGGGATTTTGCGTCTCTTTGTAGTCGTGTTGTGTCTCTTTTTTGTTTTCCTTGGGGTAGTTTTGGGTCTCTGTGGTCATTTGACGTCTCTCTGTAGTCTGTTGGAGTCTCTTTTTATTAGTTTGCGTCTCTTTTTCACATCGCTTTGGACCGTTATTATTATCATGTCTGTGTCTGAAATGTCAGAAAAGGTAGAGCAGATAATTAATAACACTCAAAAAACTTAAAGACAAATGGCTTAAGAAGTCCACTGGGGACAAACTGCAATCATTAGATCTTAGAAAAGTCTTTTAGTTACATTTGTTCGGCTTAGGTGCCGCCCAAAATGACTCGGCTGCTCCACCTTAACCTTATAATGGCGGGGGGGGGGGGAACCCTGCTAATGTTTTTGCAACTGCTACTGTTTGTTCTTCTCTTCACGTTAAGTAGGAGGTCCATCACAGCAAACATGCACAAGCTTTCTGTTTGGTCTTCACTTCATTGTGTTTGTGTTGAGCATTTTTTTACATCAGCGCTTCGTCTCATTGAGCGGCTTCCTGTCAGTCAGCTGACTAACCACCACAATAAGAAAAATCAGGAGGGAGGAAGTCTCCTCCAGGAAATAATCCCTCAGAAACATGTCTCCTTATCAGACTTGAATGTCACGTACATAATAATTACTGTAATCTGGTGTGCCTTTGTTAGGGAGTTAAGTTCAGCGCTGCATCGATCGATTAGTTGTCAACGATTAAATTAATCACCAGCTATGTTGATAGCTGATTAATCTGTTTTGACTCATTTGTTATGAAAAAGACTAAAACATCTCTGATTCCAGCTTCTTAAATGTGAATATTTTCTAGTTTCTTCACTCCTCTGTAAACTGAATATATCTTTGAGTTGTGGACATTTTTCACCATTTTCTGACAGTTTAAAGCCCAAACAACTATTCGATTAGTGGAGAAACTAATCCAACAGATGAATCGACAATGAAAATAATTGTTAGTTGCGGCCCTGAGTTCAGCTGAGGTTTGGTACTGTATAAAATCTAAATGCAGCATTCGCACTAAGCACTATAACTGGCCACTTCTCCATGTAGCGGCAGCTCTCTTCCACAGTAGCAGCGTGTTGTGATCAGACTATTTCTCGCAGCTTCTGCAGTCTGAGCTATGTCCTAACACATTATCATCGTGTGTGTGTGTGTGTGTGTGTGTGTGTGTGTGTGTGTGCGCGTGTGCGTGTGTGAGTGAACGAACAATGACCATGTGTGTTTGTATTTTATTGAAATATGTTAGTCTCCATGGCTTCGTGGCTTGTGTGTGTGTCACCGTCACCCTGAACTGTCTTGTCAATCGGGAAAAACAAAACAAGTAACATCTGATTGTTACCAAGCAACTAAAACAACAACAATTCTCTGTCAGCAGCCTCTCCCCAGTAGTTAGGCTGGCCTGGGTTAGACTAAAACGGTTAAACCAACATACCCAGTCCAACACAAACTAATGAAAACTCAAATTATCACTATTAAAAAAAAAAAAAAAATAATAACTTCAACAATACAGCTTTGTCATTTGGTCTAATCTAGACTTGAGAAATGTGTTGTGACGCTGGTTCCTTTTGTTCCTTTTGAGTTTTTGTTCTAAAACAGGAAATAGGCCAGAGAGTCAAAGCCAAATATCTCACTGCCTTTTTTTGTCAGGACAGCTTAAGATGCATAATACACACAATACTATGTATATAACTATATGTATATTATGGTCTGATCAAAGTATACAGGATGTTATCGTTTGAAAATTAGTTTAAAAGAGAGCTAGGGGAAAACAAGAAATTGACTGACATGAATATAATGTCTGAACGTGAAAGGAAAGTCATGTTATTCAAGAAGCAGACTTTTTTTTTCCAACCTGTATCTCTGATTTTTGCTCATTTAATCACAAATATTAAAATTGTATTTAAGATTTAAAACTTTTGTTTTCAAGAGCTTCAGAGTCCTGCTCATATCTGTACAAAAGAGATGGTGTTCCAGTACCAATACCAAACATTAGTTTGTTACTTTAAGATATATATATATATATATATATATATATATATATATATATATATATATATATATATATATATATATATATATATATATATATAAAAACATATTTTCTTTTTACAAATGTTGCTGCACACAAACTTTGCAGGAGTACAGTTGTCTAAAACTGTTTACATTTTAGACAACTGCTGTCCGAGCAGACGTTTGTTGTGGTCGTTTCATGAAATTTTTTAATTTGAGTCGCATTGGTTTTGGTTTAGCCAACAAAGATGAAGGGCCCTATTTTAACAATCTAAGTGCACGGCGTGAAGCGCCTGGCACCAGTGCGTTTAGGGCGTGTACGAATCCACTTCTGCTATTTTGACGGCGGAAAAAAGGGTCCGGGCGCGTGGTTCAAAAGGGTTGTACTTAGTGTCTTCATTAATCAGAGGTGTGTTCTGGGCTTAACATGCAATAAACCAATCAGAGTGTCACCTCCCATTCCCTTTTAAAAGCCAGGCGTATGGGAAATTGACAACTGCGTCGGTCTTAAACTAGCAAAGACACTTGCATCGGGCTTTGCGCTGCGCTGTGCCGGGTGCAAGATGGGGCCCAAAGCCTTTTTAATCTTTTTTTGCGTGAAATTTGAATAATTTTATAATAAGTATAATATAAATATAAGTTGTCAATTCATATTTTTTGCTATTGTTTTTATCAACAAAATAAACACAGATTTGAAGGTTTGATACACAGCCACATCTCAGGCAGCACTGATACAGTATTGAGGTTCGAATGCAGCCCTAGACGTAGGAGACATCGTGCGAAAGCCTTCCCAGTCACCTGCTGTGAGCCTGCCTGTTTAAATAAAGACCAAACAGATGCAGGAGTAAAGCTAGCTGGAATCCATGTTTGTAATACAAAGTTTCCTCTGCTACAGGCTACATCCTCCAGTTTATCTGGAGCCTGTCTGTGCATACAGAGCTTCATTAAAAAAAAAAATGTGTCTGCAGGCTACAGCAGGTTGACGTGTTGAAGCCGTGCCGTGAATTCAAACAGGCGTATAGCGGCTATAAAACACTCCCTGCTTCAGCTGACTTCCGATCTCACACAGAGCTGGGAGGTTCACTTGAACAGCAGCAAAACAAGACTCCCTTTACTGTTTCCATCAGTTTGACATGTTTAAAGTAACACAGTTTCTCTAAGCATTGAGTAATAAGGATGGTAAGGATGTACATGCACACAACATTTTTTAAATCCAAGCAAGATAATTAATAATTTTTATTAACTTTGATTTGTTCAAGGCCCAGTAAAGCTACCATACAGTACGTCATTATTTCACATGATTTCTGGTTTGATGAAGACACGGCCTTGTTGTCAAAAGGTTATGTCAATTACTTCCTCCTGCATAAGGCTAAAGCGTGATTTATGGTCGTGCAGAGGCTCCACGCAGAGGTGTGTGTGTGTGTGTGTGTGTGTGTGCGCTCTAGAGTCATAGTGAGAGAACCAAATGGCGCTTACCCACTGCTGGTACCAGCTCGACCACCCCGTCCTCCTTTTTCCATTGCAGATTTAGTACCGCCTCATGCGTGAGGCGAGCGTGGCTGGTCATCATAGCGACGCAGCAGGAAACTGTCGTGACCTAACGCGTCACACACACAGAACGTGCAAGGTGTTGTTTTTGACTCTCGGCATGTGGCTGTTGCCACAGCCAGAAGACGCATTTAGTTTCAAAAGAAGCTGGAGGTAGCAAAAAAACAAAACGCAGCTGGCTAAACTATTTAGAAAAGGCGGGTTTGTTCAGGACACCCCCGTCTGTCACTAGCAATGACGACGCAGTGATTAGTGACGATTCTCTCCGACCAATCAGTAGTCTGCAGGTTTTCACGTCACCTTTTGGTATCGCCTCAGCTCACTTGGAACCTCGACGGAGGTGATGCTACAAAAAAGTACCTGTCAGCTGGTACCAGAGACTTTTTTTCATAATGGAAAACCCAAAAAATTTGAGTAGGCAGCGAGTCGAGCAGGTACCACATAATGAATAAACGCCAAGTGTCTCCCCTGTGCTTTCTGACCATGGTGGGAAATCTGTAGCAGGAAAAGTTAACCCTCTCCTTGATTTCATCTTTTTTTTTTGGAGAAGGAGAACCAGAGAATGAGTAGGGGGGAATGCAACGCAATAAGCGTCGCCGCGACGTGTAGTTACATTTTTCGAGAGGTGCACGTCAGGCTACGGCGTAGGGTCCAACGTAGGTTTGTGTCTCCACACAACTACTTACGTAGCCACAGCATAGATTTTACGCAGAAGTATACAGTAAATCAAGCTTTAGGCGCACCACTAAAGCCGTTTTTGGGCAGTACCTAAGCCGAATGAATATGAAATCTTTGTGAGCATCAAGACTAACTAAATGACTTGATTAAATGACTCTGATCTAATGATTGTAGTCGGTCCCAGTGGATTTCTTTAGCAGGTTTTTGTCTGCTATCTTTCCAACGTTTTAGACACAGATGTGGTAATGAAGATGGATCCTGTTCCAGACCTCTGACTTGCCACCCATGTAGCTCATTTGTTCAGAGAATAGGTCTGACGTCTAATAACTGTTGTTTGCCACCGTTGGTGAATTAATTGACCCTATAATCAGAGCTTTGTTTATGGGATTAAGAAAATGCGTCATCTTCCTGAGCCAGAGGCAGAAACACAGCTGTATAAGTCGTTCCAAGTCAACTTACAGAAATAACGTATGACTAAGGTCGATGACCACAACGTGGTATTTCTAATGAGTGAGTACAGTATTTACTGACCGTGTGCAGGAATTTATTTCTGATTTCCAGCATTTGTGTCGACTTGAAATCCGCCAACTTGAAGAAAAAATGTCTGACTGATTGAATGTAGTAAATTGAAAAGGCAACTCATTCAGATTATCAGGCTACTGAAGATGCAGATTTGATCAACTTTTGATTCGCATGGAATTTAGACCACAGACGACCTCCGTAATTATTACAAATTAGTAGAGGTCCCCAGGTAATACTAGTCCTGTGCAAATAGGGCTTTATTATCTCAAGATAATAAGAAACATTCTCAAAATATACAAGTCATTGCGAGATTGTGTCATTATTTTAAGATACTAAGGCCTACAGGATCCTTCTCTTTTTCATCACAAGGCAAAGTTTTGATCTTATTTTTTATTTTATTTTACTGGTGGAAATGGGCTTCCATACCTTTACGTGTGCAGGCTGGTGAAAAAAACGATTTAATTGTTTAATAATGATGTACTATAGAATACCCACTTTGTTGCTTTGCACTTGGAATGTTAGTGAGGGTCCTCCTAGTGTGGGGTCCGGGACCCCCAGGGGTCCTTGAGGGGGTTCCAGTTTTTTTTTTTTTCACTATAATTCCATCCATAAGTAACACAATGACAGAATGTATTACTAATTGGTCATGGGGTTCATACACTTTCTGTAATAAAACATTAAAAAGCAAAAGTCCTATCAGATGCGGGACCTTGGGACGAAATCTCATCAAATGGGGGGGTCTGTGGTCTAATTTGTGTCAGTTTAGGGGACCTTGACGTGAAAATGTTTGGGAACCACTGGTATAGAGCATGTGTCTGTCTCTTTTGTTGGACACTCACTTGCCTTTTTAAAGATGAGGCGTATACTTCCTGTTTTGTTTTAAAGGATGTCTGAGATCATATGTCTTTTTTCACGTTTACTTCCTTCCTCTGTGCTCCCTCCCTGTCTTTCTCCCATCATTCCTCTTTTCTCTCTCTCACCCTCCCTTAGGTTTTTGATAATTATGCAGTGACAGTGATGATCGGCGGCGAGCCATACACTCTAGGACTGTTTGACACTGCAGGTAAACAATAAAATACTGTGTATTACAAGGTGCAGCAACAGGAACAGTTGTAGGAACAATAATATGTATAGCATTTGTAGAAAGCTGTGAGTTTAGTGTCCGGAAATAGGAGAGAAACGGTTTCATCTCCTTCATTGACAACCGTCACGATGCCCTTGTTGCCGTTGCAGACGACCGTGGCTATGCTTTAGCTTTACCTGCTACATGTTGTCCGTCGTGTGTGTCGTTTGCTGTTGATCCGAGTGCTTGTGTGTCTCCCCCTGCAGGTCAGGAGGACTACGACAGGCTGCGACCCCTCAGCTACCCTCAGACCGACGTCTTCCTCGTCTGTTTCTCTGTCGTATCGCCTTCCTCTTTTGAAAATGTCAGAGAGAAGGTGAGTTTGTGTGGTTGAGTCATTTAGTCAGTGTCAGTTTTGGCTTTTGGGTTTGAAACATAACCGACTAAACAAAAGGTTGTATGTAGATGCAGGGTAGGGCCCTATCTTGCACCCGGCACAGCACGGCGCAAAGCCCGACACAAGTGTCTTTGATATTTGTCCAGCGCCCGCGTCGTTTAAATAGCAACTGCACCTGCGACCATCTGTGCGCCCATGGGCGTGCTGGTCTTACAGGGAGAAGTGTTCAGGTGAATTCTTGGCGTATTGCTATCTTGAGGCAGCGGAAAGTGAGCGCGCCATTGACCAACAAAAGCCTGGTCTAAAGTCAGTAGCGCAGCATTTCATTGTTATTTTAACAACGCATTAGTAAAATGTGCCTAGGCTCATGCACAGAGCGCGCACACTGCGCTTGTTGCACACACAGGGACACAAACATGCAAAAGATTACAAATTAAAAATATTACGGTGCAAATCCTCCATCATGCGCCAAGGTACAAACGCACCTGGCTTTTAAAGGGAATGGGAGATGACACTGATTGGTTTATTGCACCCAAAACACACCTATGATTAATGAAGACACTAAGTACAACCCTTTTGAACCACGCGCCCGGCGCACGGAGCCTTTTTTCCGCCGTCAAACTAGCAAAAGTGGATTTGGACACGCCCTAAACGCACCTGCGCCAGGCGCTTCACGCCCTGCGCTTAGATCGTTAAAATAGGGCCCACAGTGTTTTTCAGAAGAAAACAGCAGACTTCATATGCAAAAGAGTTTAGATCTAATATAAAACTTCTTCTCTCATTTGTGTTTTTTTTCCCAACCTTAAAATGTCTATAACTTTCCAATAAAGGTATCCAATTTTGTTGACTGGGGATGGGGATTTAGTTTTTTTGACATCTTAACAACAAAGGAAAAGTGAAAACATGCATAGAACACAAAACTGTCATAGAGACAGATGTACTAATCATTTTTATTCAACAAAGACAAACTTTACTGTGACTTTGTTCCTGACAGGTGTTAATCCAGACTCCCAGATGAAATGCCTCATCCTTCTTTGTCCGTGCGTCTCTCTCTTCACAGTGGGTGCCGGAGATTTCACACCACTGCCCGCGGACGCCCTTCCTGCTGGTCGGGACTCAGGTGGATCTGAGAGATGACAGCAACACTCTGGAGAAACTGGCCAAGAACAAACAGCGAGCTCTGACCTGTGAGAGCGGAGAGAAACTGGCCCGTGAGCTGAAGGCCGTCAAATATGTGGAGTGTTCAGCTCTCACGCAGGTACACCGAGAGGCAGTGTTGTAGTCAAGACCACCTAAACCGAGGCCAAGTCATTACCAAGACCAGAGTGTATCGAGACCGAGACTTTGAGGGGTTGAGACCAAGACCAGACCAAACAACTGAAACTAGATCCCTGAAACATACAGTATATACACAACTAGCTAATATTCGCTAAATCCCTTTTGGGTGAGGGGTGAAGAGATTTCTGAAGAGTTTTGTTGCAGAGGCAGATTGGTAACGTTAGGGCGTGGCAGTGCATCTTCTGCTACTTGGGCGGAGTGATTTGCTCGCAGCACACGAGAAGCCCCGTGGTGAGGAGCAGAGAGTAACAACGGTGCTTTTCAGGTGTTGCGCTAATCACTGCGCCCAAGTAGCAGAAGTAGCAGCTGCTTCGCCTTTCTGAGAATATAGTTCCCAGTATGTGTACGGTTAGAAGATGGCTGTGTCTCATGTGACCTTGTTATTTGTACACGCTGTGTCTATACAAATCACAACATGTAAATAGGAACATGTTGGCGTTATTTTGTCACGTATTGGGAGCAGTAGGCTAGATGGAGCCGGTTACCTCCAGGATCTGTGCTAAGCTAGGCTAGTGGTAGGTGCGTCAGACAGAGTTACGACACGCACGGAGATGAGAAGGGTATGTATGGACTTATCTAACTCTGGGGGATACGGGGAATAAGCTAAAGTCCCAATAAGTTGGCGTGTTCCTTTTTAAAGAGATCGAAGCACACACAAACGCACAAGTATAAACTTCAGGTCACTTACGTAGGCTACGGCGAAAGCTCTGCGTGGAGCCTCTGCACGACCATAAATCACGCTTAAGTTGCATGTTAAGTGCTGTCGGCTCCCTCTGTAAGTGATTTTGTAGTACAGTGGTTCTGGAGAAAGCTACAAGCAGCAATACAGGACGCAAAGCAATCGGCCCATTCCAAACGGGCATGTTTTGAACGGGCACGGCACTAGTAGCTACAAAGAGGAAAACGTAGCTTAACAGTGTTTCTCTCTTTTCTGTCTCTTTGTCAGAGAGGACTGAAGAACGTGTTTGACGAGGCCATCCTGGCAGCTCTGGAGCCTCCCGACAACAAACCCAAGAAGCGCTGCGTCCTGCTATAGATGCCACTAGATGGAGGAGGAGGAGGTGGAGGTGGACGGAGGGGAAGAGATGAACCCAGGCGGGAAGAGAGGGAGGAGGGAGGGTGTGGAGGTGGACGAGGTAGAGACACATGTTTAAACAGTGCCTTCAGCCGTAGTGGCTTAATGTGGGTGTGGAGACGGGCTCTCGACAGGCTTTGTTTTCATCCTAGATACGTGTCGATTGTAATATGACTAACACATGTGAACAACACTCCTCACTAACCAGGACACGGGGTTTTAATTAATTATAGGAGGAGGCAGGTTGAGCAATAGAGAGGGTTGCGCCTCAGACGCCTTAAGATACAAAACGGTGGATGGAGTCACGGTTACAGCTGAACTGCCAACCGCCTTCTCAAAATGATGACATTTCTCAAAAGATTTCTGCTCTAGTCAAACGTTCAAGAATTGTATAAAATGGCTGAAAAAGATCACGCTGCCGTCTTTCATTTATTGAAATTTCTGGTGAGGCTGAACTGCTGTGGATGTGCTTCCTGCAGCGGTTTGGAAAGTCTGGACATTGAAATTAAACTGACTGGTTACAAGTACTTTTACATGCACACTAATACTCCACTATTTTTCCGAATATGACAATATTCTGAATTTTATACGGGTCATGTCTACAGCATATTCCATTTGGACATTCTGAATGAGCCCTTTTTCCGATTTAGCATTTTCCGATTAAGACACGTGGGATATGCCGGTATTATTCGGGTTTTAGGAGCATTTGGAATATGCGTCTCAATCAGGGTTTTTTACCGCAGTTTGCGCCATTGCGCCATAAATGGGCGCAGAGGAAGGAAGTAAACGTGAAAAAAGACATATGATCTCAGACATTCTTTAAAACAAAACAGGAAGTATACGCCTTATCTTTAAAAAGGCAAGTGAGTGTCCAACAAAAGAGACAGACACATGCTCTATACCAGTGGTTCCCAAACATTTTCACGTCAAGGTCCCCTAAACTGACACAAATTAGGCCACAGACCCCCCCCCCCCCAAAAAAAAACTTTTATAATATCATATTATGTTGGCTGTGGTTGTTGTAAACAAACCAGCCAGCCAACAGTTTTTAAGGCTGCGGTAGAGATGCATGGCCAAAAGAAAAGCCCACATCTCTGGTTGGAAGGAGAAACACAGATCATTTTAAACATTACGAAAGACTTGGATATCAACAGGTTTACGACCTTTTCCGGAAGGTAAATGAAGGAATGAAAGAGGGAGGCTGTGTTCGCATGGTCCAACAAGTCCGCCAACCTTGAAAAAAAAAATCCTATTTTCCACATCTGCATGTAAACAGAAATAATAGTGCAATATTCACTTTCATTAGCTTAGTCGGAATTTTGTCTTTTTCGCAATAAGGGCCTCAACTGGAATATTATGTGCATGTAAACGTAGTCTGTGTCCCACTTGCAACTGATAGAAATGTGTCTGAACTCACAGTATACTAATGGTTAGAAAAACGTTCTTTAAAATGTAAAATATTTGTTATTATTATTATATTTTAATCCAAAGCAGGTTGCATTTGGAAAAGCTAGATACAAACTGCAAACTGCATTATTAGTTAATGAGACCGATAACCGATATTTGGAACCAATATGCATTCATTACACTGAAAATGAAAATCTTTAAGTCAAAATTAAGATTTTGGAATGTTACAAACTCCAACACAAAACTTTGTTTAAATGCATTGAGCAATTATTTAATCAGAAACTTTCAACATAACCCACAGTAAGAGAGAGTCAGATATTGTTGTGGGCGGGACATTAAGTCAGACTCAGTGGTGAGTAAAACCGAAGCAGAGGGACAGACAGAGCTGGAGCCGAGCCAGAGTAGCGCACGTTTTAATTAATAGACTATCGGTTGTCAGGCAAATAAAACGCTGATACAGATAATCTGCAAACGGCCAAAAAAACGGCCCGAGAATCAGTCTATCCCTAGTTAAAACGGGTCAGCCCTATGTTCCCACAGCCCTATGTTCCCACATTTCTAAGATTCTTCTTAAACTTAGGCCCTATGTTAGGGTTAGGGTTACATTCCATCTGTAGTCCATTGCTACTGGATAATAGGTTGGGTGTAATTGGCTACCAAATTGGGAGAAAGGGGGATCAAATCTGATACGAATTTATGAAAAAGGAAATGTGGGAACATGGGGCCTAATTTTGGAAAAGAAAAAAATCTTGGAACTGTGGGAACATAGGCATGCTCCCGTTAAAGCTTGACCCGGTCGGTGAGCAACATTCCTTGCAGCTCAGCGGACCATCAGGGTCACGTTTCCCGGGGGGAAAAAGTGGTGACTGTAACCTGACTCCATCCATATCAGTGGAAAGAGATTCAGATTGCTTATAGCAGCGTCGGTTGATTAGAGTTTTCAGTAGAGCTTTACTGGCTTCTGCTTGGCAGTCTAACAGAGATATACACACACATGCATAGGGTTGGCTACCGAAACCCAGTTCCACTACGGAACCGGTTCCTACGCAACCGGTAGGAATCGGACCAGATTAGAACGCAAATTTCGGTTCCTCATTTCGGTTCCACTTAATGTGTCGACTGAAAACGGAGGTAAAATATCACACTTTCTCTGTAGTCTACCGTTAGCTAGCTACCGTAAATGTAGGCTACTTTTAAAATGCCATATTTTCCCTCTGGGCTCACCAAAACGGACGTAAAAGCATATTAACCATTCACCTCATGCGATCGCTAGTAAACATGTTACATCTTTGATGTCATTTTTCAGTTTTTCAAGAATTGGTTTAGGAATCGGAATCGTTTTAAAAGTACCAGTTCGGCATCAGAATCATAAAGATCCAAACGATACCCAACCCTACGCATGCACACATGCAGTAGTTAATGATGCCAACACTTGGCAATAAACGGCGAGAGCGATAATCAAAGTTGTAAACTCGACATCCTTGCTGCTGTTATGTGAAAACACAATTTGTTTAGGAATTAAACCTTTTATTTTGGAACATAAATAGATTGATTTTCATAAGACAAACCAGCCAAACAGTTTAGGGCTGCCACTAACCATTACTTTCATTATCAATTCATCTGCCGATTGTTTTCTGGATGAATCTATTAATTGTTTGGTCTTTTAAAATGTCCATCCCAGTTTGTCAAAGTCCAAGGTGATGTCTTTAAATGTCTTGTTTTGTCCAAACCTCAAAGATACTCAGTTCAATATGATATACAGGAAGAGAAAAGCATGACATCTCCATATTTGAGAGGCTAAAAGCAGCATTTCTGTCATTTTTGCATGAGAAACTTCAGTGAGTGAAATAGTTGGGCATTATTTTTCTGTCCATCGACTAAAAGATTAGTTTCATATTCACTAAATTGAATGTCAGCGTTTATTCCTATAGTAATGTTCGGCAAACACTGTGGTCAGAAACACACGTTTGCACGTAATAGGCTTTATTGTCATTATGACCTTGCCTGGGCAGAAGTCCTTTCTGTGTCGCCACGCTGCCTTTTGTCTCTCCCGCTGGACACGTCCCGTCCTCAACACTCAAACTCCACCGTCAGCGCGATTCACCAAGTTTGGTAACTGAAAACTATTAGAAACTGCATACCACATAATATAAAGTTTTAAAGGCGTTACGTGTAGAATTTTAACAATAAATCAACATTAATTTTAAAATCATATCATGTTAACTGCAAGAAAAACAGACCGTCACAGAGGAGAGTGTCAGCCTCAACGCCAGACGGTCCGATTTGGATCACTTTATGGAAAAAACCATTTTGCCATAGATTGTGTGCTGATGACGATGGGTGAAAGCCCAGAGTTAGATTCATGGAAAACGTGGACTAACTTCTCAACTAGTCCAAGTGGTTCACAGTCAGAATGACAATGCGACAGTTCTATTAAGACATCATCTAATAAAAGTAGTAAAAGGGGCTTTATGTTGCACACAAAAAACAACCTAGAAATGCCTTAATTTCACTGCAGCGTCAAATCTACACTTCACCTCATGTAGTAATATTTTTGTATGTGTATTGAAACTTCCAGTAGTCGACTGCAAACGCCTTAAAATATTTAATTTTCTGCTCAAGAACATTTCTGCCTTACTGCTTGAAACCAGTCAAATCACATTCTCACATGGCATCCTAATATAGCCCAACAGTGGCCAAGGCAACAAATGAAAGCAGTCTGAAAGCATCCAAACTATCGATTTTGTTATTTATTTTTTTATCTGTGTGGACTAAACCTGTTGATATATTGTTAAATTGGATCTAAACGTTGATGCCGGATGCTGTTAATGGTAGATGTGACTAAAGAGCAAACATTTTAGACCTCGTCATTTTGTCCACTCCTGCTTCGCTCTCCTTCTGGCCCGACCGGCTCCTCAGGTGCTCGTCTGGTGTGTTAGCACCTCCTGGAGGCCTTAGAGGGGAATGCCGCTCAGTTTAACGGTTCATTTGTGTTGTTTATGTGGCCAGCAGCAGATTAATCAGTGTTTTGGGGCATTAAATAAATCTCACTTGAACCCAGAAATCAGATAATTTAGACTTGAACCTATAAAGTCAGACAAAAAGTTTTGGAGTTACACAGAACTGTTTGAGGATTTAGGTAGGTAGGTAGGTAGGTAGATAACTTTATTTATCCCTGCAGGGAAATTAAGGTGTCTTCGCAGCCAGGTACTTAAATACAGTTACAACATAAAACACCACTATTAATACAGTACAATACATTAAAATACAATACAGTCATGATACAATACCAATGCACTTAAAAAGGAGGGATACAACTTCAAGTACAGTGGGACTGCATAATAAATACGGTGCAGAGAGGACATAAGGCAAATATATTAATGTGTTTGGACACAATATACGCATCCATTACAACACAGCTCTACAGCCAGCATGTTGTCATGGCAACCACCAGCATGCAGTCCTTCAGTTGTGCATCAGGCGAGCCAATCACAAGTGAGAGCAGAAGGAATCGAACTTAAAGAACAATTCCAGCACAAAATAAACCTAGGGGTTAATAACACGTGTGTACAGAGTCGACCCTTCTCTGGGATCTGTTTTCATGCTAATCGAATGTGTCTAGCTTGAAACATGCTTAAAAAGAGATTGTAAAGACAGTAGCGTTCATGTATAGATGCAGGCGCCATCTTGGAAAACAGTCACGATCAGTCGGAACGATGAACGCCGTGCAACCAGTAACCAGTGACATAGCTCAAACACAGCGTTGCTCATGACTGTTTTTCCAAGATGGCGCCCGCATGTAAACATGAACGCTACTGTCTTTCTAAACTGTCTTTTTAATAAACTGTCTGTACACTTACAAAGTTCTCAATGCTTCAGTTTACATGTAGGGACCGTCGTCATGCTACCGTGGAAGTGTGGTGCTATTTTGAGCCTTGTTAGTGGTGTAGAAATAGCGATTTATCCTCTGCCCCGAAAGGTAGCGTTAGCAGCTAATCGCCGGTGTGCGCTAGCTTGTTTCAAGCTAGAGACACATTCAATTAACATGAAAACAGATCCCAGAGAACGGTCGACTCGCTACACATCTGTTATTAGCCCCTAGGTTCATTTTGTGCTGGAATTGTCCTTTTTAAAAAGGAGGGATACAAATCCAACTAATTAATTACTTTTGTTTTATGTTGCTAAATTATATGTAATAAATAATCGCTCACTGGGATCCGCAGAGTAGTGCTTCTGTTTAAGGCGGAATAATTGATGGTATTTCATATTTGTGTATAATAGATTCTGGTAAATAGTTTAATGCTCTCTAATTCTGATTGTCCTGGGCCAAAGAGATAACAATTAAAATCCTTAAACTGAGAATATTCCTCATTAAAAGGAACTAAAATTCCACTTTGCTTATTTTTTTCCCACTGTTTTGGAGATGACAATGTATTCTGATAATGTATGGGTGATTACAAGTATTATATATGTTTTTTCTTTGCTCCTTATTGTTCCTTGGGGGACATTATTTTAGCCATTTTTTGGACACTTTCTTTTTAGATATTTTTACTATTACTTGACGGTTTGCGTGCCAATGGGTTAAGAGAGTTTCACAAACTATACAATCCTCATAATAAGCTTCTAACGGTAGAAAAACAAACAGCTGAAGCAATAATTACAGATGTGCAAAACTGATGTGTAAGGGAAGATGAATGTTGGAACTGGTGGGTGTTTGGTAATAATAAAAACAGTACTTGAATGTTGTTTCACATTGACTTGATTTTGTTTTTTATTAATTCCCGTTTGATACACTTTTTTCCTTCCTCTGTTCCACTCCTTTTTTTTGTTATCTGCACTTTTCTGTCATTAGTTATTTTGAATAAAACTGCTTTGTCTTCAACACAGTATAAATAAAGTAAATAAGCATAATCTTGTGATTAATGGAGAAAAAAAAAAAAAAAAAGGAATTCAAGTTTTGTATACATTTAATAATACAATTCTGGGAAAATTTAACATGTTCAAGAAATCCTTTCCACAGCAATGAAATGGAAACATTTTCTAGGTGTGAATTTTCAAAATAAATTCTCAATCTTAATTTTTATTTGTTTTCTTTTTTTGTCAGAAACTGACTCCTGTGAACAACGCTTTTAAATTAAAGAGCGGTCATTATGGAAATTAATGAATGGACTGTGAGATGGAATATGACAAGAATATACATTTCTAAACAGTATAACAAACGTACAAATTATTTATTTTTTTGCCCTTTTCCAGATAAATGGGTCTCGGAGGTGAAACATACAAACCCTGCAGCCTTGACCATCCAATGTTGAGTCAGAAATTCCATACTAACATTCTATTTAGTAGGCTAAAACAGGATGGGAGATGTTCTAGTGTGTCCACAACCTAAGTATAAAAACTAATCATATTTCAATTGCAAACTGTTTCAGGGGAAATATCACAGTATCCAAACACTGGACAATATCAGGGCAATATCAGGGCATATATATATATATTAGGGGTGCACGATTCAGAAAATGTCACGATTCGATTCAATATCGATTTTCGATTAAAAAAATGATTCACAGTATGTAAATGTAGTTACTTTTCCCATGGGATTGCAGTAGACATACAGTTACAAAAAAAATAATTTTTATGAATCCATTTTTGGAATTCTATGAGTGGATTTTGAATCGGTAGAGCTTGAATCGCGATTCTAATGTGAATCGATGTTTTTGCACACCCTTAATAAATATCCCACAATGCAATGCAGTAGAAATGACAACGTTCATAACAGACAGCGACCAATCCCCAGGCAGCTCTGTAACCGCAGTGACACTTCAGTTTACATTTCTGCATACCGTTGTTTTTCAAGAAATGGAAAAAAAAGCTCATTTCAAAACATTTTATTGCGCTGTTTACCTCGGACGAAATTGCCTCGTCACCGTTTACATTTTTAGAAAACCCTCAGACAAACCTAAAGGGTGACCAATATATGAAGAAAAAAATAAAACAGAGAGGGACCCTCATTATGCTACCGTGGAAGTGTGGTGCTATTTTGAGCCTTGTTAGTGGTGTAGAAATAGCGATTTATTTTTACTTTACCAGTGCCCCGACGACTAGCGCTATGAGCATAAAAACATATCCCAGAGAACGGTCGAACTCGGTACCCATGTGTTATTAACCCCTAGGTTCATTTTGCGCTGGATTTGTCCTTTAAGACCAGGCATAAACCCTGTTGGTGCAACCGGCTGCTGGTGTAATTTTCTTTAGTCTGTGGTCCAACAGGTACATTAGCTCTCCAAGCTAACGTTAGTCAAAGGGTGGACATATGAAAGCCTCAGTGTGATCAATGTGATGAGAGTATATCCATTTGTTCTTCGTCCCTGTTTGCTCAGCACTCAGTTAAACTGTATGTACGGGAGTTTTTTTAACCAGAAAGTTATTATTGTAAACCAACATTGTGATTGGGTCTGTTACAGCGGCACATTTCAGACTCCATACTTTGTTTTCTCTGCACTCATGTTGGACATGACATTCGCAGTGCCTTACAGTGAACACTAGGGGGTGGTGTTCCACTGGTTTTGAGTGGGGCCTCAGTGAACACAGAATGTAAATGACCTGGGTTCATTTTGATTGGCAGACTAAAATGGATCCTTCAGGCCAACCGACGTGGCATGGAGGCTCAGAGTCACTCAATCCTTTGTCTGCCTGGCGGCAGCAACTAAAAGCCACAAAAGACGCTATCAAAAGACAACCGTTAACTATTTATTCATACCAGAATATAGTCTTTCTCTCTCTCTTGCTCTAGCTCATCAACCTTTTTCCCATGAGCCCTCTCTCTTCTTCTCAATATCTTTAGTTTGAGTTGTGTGTTTATTTGGGAACTGGCTGTGGCACTGTAGGTATATTAAAGGCAAATTAACAAGCAGGTTACCCAAAGGTGTTGGTATCAAAGCGAAAGACATATTGAAGTAAGACAAGGTCAGGGCCAGTTCAACAATACAAACAAAGCGTGCAGTACACACACCTCTGATTTTTTTTGTTGTTGTAACCCCCTAACCCTATATCACAAGGCATCAGATCTTTTCTAGTTCTGATTTGGGCCACTTTCATATGTGGTCCAAATCCGTTACAGGTCAGATTCTTTTTTAAATGCGAGCTCAGTCTAGACAGTCAGATCATGTCCATTTGAGTCTGATGCGGGCCACATTAAAAAAAATGTCAGACAGAAAAATCGGATCTGGCAATAAATCGGAATTGAGCATCACGGCCTGCAGTCTGAACGTAGCCAAAGTAGCCAACATCATGTTTATGTATGTTTTTTCTTTTATCCTGGTTGTCTGCTTGTCTGACGGCCACAAACAGGCTTTTTTTTTTTTTTTTACAATATAGAGGTCATGATTCCCCCTAGTACAACCGCACCTGAAATGATTAATTAAACTGTCACATTTAACATTTTATTTCTTCATTTTACAAACATTTTTTGTACATTTGATCTCCCTGTATTGTGGTCTAAATGTTATTTCAAAGATTATGTTTTGGGCATTTTAGGCCTTTATTTTAATAGGACAGCTGAAGACATGAAAAGGGGAATGACATGCAGCAAAGAGCTGCAGGTTGGAGTTGAACCCGTGGCCGATGCGTCTAGGAGTAAAACTCTACATATGGGCACACGCTCTACCAGAGGAGCTAGCCAGGCACCCTTAAATGTTATTTCAAAGCCTTCCCAACACTACCGCTATGTAACTGTTAATAATAATACATCCCTTTAATGTTACCTGAAAGAAAACAGCCTAATTTTAATATATTTGGTCTAAAGAAACAGCCTCTTTACTCTCATTAAGTCGCCCCAAATTCAATAGTAGCTACGACGCTCATCTGACTGTAAATATCTCTTACTGTAGAAGAAGATCTTAGATGAAACTAAGTTTGTAGATCAGTTTTCTGGGATGCAAACAGAACAGTGTGTGGGTTCCAGGCTAAAAATTCTAATCTACGCCATGACATTACCAACTTTTTTTTTTTTTTTTACCAAGTTTTGTATTATTATAATTTTTAGGGGGGCTGAGATGAAATTTAGGGGGGCTTGAGAGCAAAAGGGTCTAAAATCACCCATGGATTGGTCACTTTCAAGGCGATCCCACCCACGGACCGCCTTAGTTTACCTTGATTGACAGCTATCGCTCAGGAAGTTCGGAGTTGCTGTAGGCTACCGGCCGAAGAACTGTTTTTTTTTTTGTCTTTATTAACGATGTAGCGCAAGATAGCACCGTAAATAAAGGACTGTACAAGTGTCTCGTCCGTTCCGTTGTTGGGATATGTGCGATGCTTTTGAAATGTTCGTAAATCTATGCCGATGTATATGAACTAATTGTGCCTCTAACATTAGAGCTAACG
Organism: Sander vitreus; assembly: GCF_031162955.1. Lineage (NCBI taxonomy): Eukaryota > Metazoa > Chordata > Actinopteri > Perciformes > Percidae > Sander > Sander vitreus. The sequence continues at coordinate 4,365,273 of NC_135868.1, forward strand.
TTAGCCTAGCTAACACGGCTGTGAGCAGGGTGCGTGGGATGAGCGACAAAGTTGATCAAATCAGCGTATCCACGACCCAAAGGCCAGCTCAAAAATGAGTTTTGAAAGCTTCGTTTGTGTTTTTGTGTGTTTTGTTTGAGATTTGATTTTCTGTAATATATCACTACCGACGAAAAGGAGACGGCATGAATTTCCGTCAACTCTCACTGTGACACTGAACCACAGAAACTGAACCGACTTGACGTGAAATGGCGCTAAAGATTAAGCATCACGGCTATCCTCCAACCATGGATTTTGTATGTTTATGTAGCTACATACACTACTTCTGAGACATTATACCCGGCCCTAACAACAAAACTAACTGAAATCTACTGTAAAACTAAATATAGAAAAGTTAAACTAAACCTTTCTGAAAGGTGAATTAAAACTTACATGAAATCGAAAAGTCAAAACTTAAGTAAAATGAAAACCAAAACAGAAAATTCAAAACTATTATCACCTTGGTTCCTCCTATGTAAAAGCTCTGAGCTCAGTTAAGCGTGACTCTGACAGTGTAAACTTGGATGAGTTTAAATAGTGGATTTCAACTTTGTCTCTCAATCTGCTCCTGTAGAGTTTTCTCTATTTCTTAACATTTCATAACCTTTTACCAGCTAAACCCATCACGTCAAACTTCTTGGATGTCCAAACTCACCTAACTACCAGGTAAATAAAAGTGAATGAACTGATTCCAGATCACTTTCAGTTTTACTTTGTGTGACTTGATGAATCAGTGGCAACTTACAGAGTATATTTATTTGGCGGCCATCTTGTCTTGTTGCTGATTCAGACACTTTGACTGCTGTCTGTCCCAACACGCCTCGCTCTCTGCTGCTTGCTGGTGATTATTATTGGATGTCCATCTGACCTCATTATAAGTGCGTTGCCACAGGCAACCAGCTCGGAGAAGAAGGAGGGAAAGGGGAGGGGGGGGGGGGGTTATAGAACAGTTGCATCATGGGATAGAAACCTGACCTCTCTTTTTTTCCTTTTCTTTTTTTTCTTCCCTCGTCTCTCAGAGGGCGCACACGTGCACACATGCACATTTGTACACGTGCACCCCCAGCCACGTGCACGTACACACACACACACACACACACAGAGTTAGCCTAAACAAAGATACAGCACCCAGTATGTCGAGTCTCTTCACTCTTGAGTCTGAACAACAATGCAACATTTGTTTATGGCAAAATGTAAAGGAAAAAAGCACAACAAGAACAACATGTACAGATGCACTCACACACTGGACACTATTGTTAAAGGAAGTCAACACTGTGTGTCAGTGATTGTGTATTTTAATGTGTCTGTTCGTGTTGAGTTTAGTGTTGAAGTGTATTCATGTTTTAAACTATAAACAAATCTGATACAATTAAATATTCTTTCTGCAGGACCGGAGTGGACAAAACAAACTTAAAGAAAAGATTAAAAAAAAAAAATTTCAATAATTTTTTGAATTACTTAATTAATCATTTGTTTATAAATTGTCAGACAATAGTGATCAATATCCATCCCACGGTGTCAGAGACAAAGCTCAGCTTTAAATGTCTTATTATGTCCAGCAAACGGTCCCAAACCCCAAAATATGTGTTTGTATTATGAATTTTCAGTGTCTCTGTTTGTAGTCACTTGTGTATTTTCACTCACCGGACACTTTATTAGGCACACCTCGCTAGTACCGGGTTTGCTAGTACCCCTTTTGCCTTCAGAATGGCTTTAATTCTTCTTGGCGTATATTCAACGCAGTGCTGGAATCATTCCTCAGAGATTTTGGTTCATATTGACACAATAGCATCACACAGTTGCTGCAGATTTGTCGGCTTGGGAGAGTGCCTATGTTCCCACAGCCTTATGTTCAAAATTAGGCCATATGTTCCAACAGTTCCCACATTTCTAAGATTTTTTTCCAAAATTGTTCCCACATTTCCTTTTTCATAAATTTGTATCCAATTTTATCCCCCTAACCTAACCCTAAAAAACCTTGTGGGAGGATAGGACTTAAATTGAAGGGAAATGTAGGAACATAGGGCTGTGGGAACATAAGGCCTAATTTTAAGAAAAATCTTAGAAATGTGGGAACATAGGGCCTAATTTTCAGTGAAAAACATTCTTAGAAATGTGGGACCATTGGGCTGTGGGAACATAGGGCTGTGGGACCATTGGGCTGTGGGACCATTGGGCTGTGTGACCATTGGGTTGTGGGAACATAGGGCTGTGGGACCATTGGGTTGTGGGAACATAGGGCTGTGGGACCACTGGGTTGTGGGAACATAGGGCTGACCCCGTCGGCTTCACATCCATGATGTGACTCTCCTGTTCCACCAAAGGTGCTCTATTGGATGGAGATCTGGTGACTGCGGAGGCCATTTGAGTACAGTGAACTCATTGTAATGTTCAAGGAACCAGTTTGAGATGATTTGAGTTTTGTGACATGTGGCGCATTATCCTGCTGGAAGTTGCCATTAAAACAAGGCCACCCAATTTGGGGCCCGCAGGCCAAGTTTGGCCCATGCTCCCTTTGTTTTGGCCCGCCGTGGCATTTGACATGCTCATGCTTATTCTCCTCTTATTTTGAAAGTGCTGTAAAAAACCGTAATGATGAAACGAAACATACATTTTATGCAGCTGAAAAGTTCTTAATCTGAGATTTACGGCAATGTAAAGCACAGTGTTGGTAAACCGTCCTGGCCTTCCATGCAACTCTCAAAGTCACTTAAAGCACCTTTCTTCCCCCGTTCTGATGCTCGGGTTGAACTAATGGCATATTGTCTTGACCATGTCTTCATTCAAAAAGCTACACAAGTTAAGCACTGTAATTCGTAAACATTCCACATCTTTTTGCTGTAAGCTCCACATTGGCGGCCGCTGTATAAGAACGCGGCTGGTCGTGTAGAGGTTGGGTTAGATGGGTGGGCGTTGACATACAGGACTTTCAAGCCAGAGCGCAGAGTTCGCTTCCCGGGGAAAACTGAAGTCTTTCCCCCAGGAAATGCATGTTCCTTAGGAGTGTTTTAATCTATGAAATTAATTGGTGCCTAATTTTAGCTTTCGTCACAGAAAAAACACTAATATTTTGTTGACAAAATTTAACCGAAACGACCGGTGCTCTGTACCCGGCTCAAAGTCACCTATTTTCGGGTAACTGAACCACCAACTACCGCTGATACAACGGAGGTCTGTAGCCGGCGTCACGAAGCTCTGTAGTGGCTTAAACAACTAGCAACTGCCGCTCGGCTTTATGGGGCTCGTAGCCAGCCGGCGTCACGTGAACACCCGGCATCAAGTGACCAGCTGGCGGTCTCCTAATTTCATAGGATATCATACGTTTTGGTGTGCATACGAACGATATGTCTACGTGTTGTCTTTCATTCGTATCTTTTGTGTCTGTGTCCATACGTTAAATCTTGTGTGTTTGTGCCCCTTTTAAATTTTTCGTGTCTTTGTGTTTTGTGTTTTTCTGTTTAGTTGTGTGTGTGTGTGTGTGTGTGTGTGTGTGTGTGTGTGTGTGTGTGTGTGTTTGCTTTTGTTAGCCTCAATGTTCTTCTTCATGTTTAGTTTTGTGTGTGCATGGTTGTCATGTATGTCATTATTCATAAATGGACGTATGCTTTTATGTGTGTTTTGGTTGTGTACATGTGGCTGCATGCACTTTTGTGTTTCAGTGTGTGTGTGTGTGTGTGTGTGTGTGTGTGTGTGTGTGTGTGTGTGTGTGTGTGTGTGTCTGGATGTTTAACCGCTAGCCTGTAATTTTTTTGTGCATGTTTTCATGTGTGTGTGTGTGTGTGTGTGTGTGTGTGTGTGTGTGGGAGAGGTGTATATATGTGGGTTTGTGGAATGTATGTGTGTAATTTTGTGTATCCTCCATGTGTTCGGTGTGTGTTTATTTATGTATGAAGTAAGCATTATCTGCAGACACACAGCTGTATGAATTGTGTGCGACTGTGTGTGAGTGTTCATACAGTGAAACACACATACACAGTGCCTTCATCTCTGACATAACTGGTTACCATGCATACTGTGCGACTCTGACTATTATGGGGTGTTCTTTGTTTTGTCACGATGTGCCCTGGTATGGAATGGGAGGGGGGAGGGGAACAGGGTGTGGGTTAGCGTGCACAAATTTGTGTGCGTGGAGTGTGGGGGGGAGGTATGTGTGTTTTGGTGTGTGTGTGTGTGTGTTGAGGAAGGGGGGGTTTAGCAGGGAAAAGGGTGTGTGTGTGTGTGTGTGTGTGTGTGTGTGTGTGTGTGTGTGTGTGTGTGTGTGTGTGTGCGTGCGTGTTGAGGAGAGGATTGGGTGGGGGTTGGGTGTGCGTGTCTCTCTGTGCGTCACATAATGTGTGCATGAGAGAAAGTGAGCGAGTGCATGCATGTGTTTTTGAGAAGGTAAGAGGGTAAGATAAAATGGCGGCTGGTGGATGCATGCATGCAGGCCTTTAAGGTGGAATTCCAAAGTTTCTGTTCACATCCTCATCTCTTCATTAACCAGTTATTCAGCGTGTATTTTTATACGCGTCACGTTGAAGAGTTTTGATGAGGAGTCCGTTGTTGTATTTACTCGTCACGTTTTGGTCCAAGAGGAGACATGATTAGTGGCGTGATCATGGCAACACAAAACTTAAAGAGAGCAAAAACTAGAACTAGAAACACCTAAAGACATCACTTCCTGTAACCTCAGGTTTAAGTTTAAAGGGATTCCCTTTAATGGACCATACCTGTGATTTTGCATGTTTAGGACCTTTCACTTCCATGAAACACAGAGATTTGTGATTGGGGATGTATGTGTATGGTTTGGATTTGAGTTTATATGGGTTTATGTTTGGGATTGTAACTAAAAGGGACCAAACCAAAAAAAGATTTCTGCAGGACTATAACGTTTCAGTTAACCCTTGTGTAGTATTGTGTTTTGCCTGTTTATAACGCATAAAGTATAAATTATCACCCAATTCTGGAATTTTTGTGTTAAAAAAGCAGAAATTACAAATTATTTTGACTAAAGGTTACGATCAGATGAACACCCAAAAAGTCATTGAAACTAATCGAAAATTTCACTTTTAATTTTCCCTCTGAAATGTTGTGGAGTAGAAGTAGAACGTAGCATGAAAAGAAAAGACTAAAATTTGTACTTAAAGGAGAAATCCGGCGCAAAATGAACCTAGGGGTTAATAACGCATGTGTACCGAGTCGACCGTTCTCTGGGATATGTTTTCATGCTAATCGAACGTGACCAGTTTTAGCGCAAACCGCTAATTAGCTTATAACGCTAGTCGTCAGGTAAGTAAAAAGAAAATCTTGATTTCTAAACCACTGACAAGGCTCAAAATAGCACCACACTTCCACGGTAGCATAATGAGGGTCCTAACATGTAAACTGAAGCATTGAGAACTTTGTAAGTGTACAGACAGTTTATTAAAAAGATAGTTTAGAAAGACAGTACCGTTCACGTATACAGGCAGGCGCCATCTTGTGAAAACAGTCACAACCAGTCGAACGACGAACGCCGTGCTTGAGCTACGCTACTGGTTACTGGTTGCACGGTGTTCAGCGACTAGCGTTATATATATATATATATATATATATATTTGTGAAAAATCGGACCGGGCAAAGGCATTAATAAGAACTATATAAAAATAGCATTCTTTTCACTGTTAGTCTCGTTTCCTGTTACAGGTCATTTATGATCATCAGATGAAAAATGACAGAGTTTCAGAAACATTAAACAATTACATATAGTCACTTTAAATGTAGGTACCAAAACGACTAGTTAAATTTAGGAAAAGAAATTGTGGTTTGGGGCACCTGGGTAGCTCACCTTGTAGAATGCGCGCTCATATATAGAGGTTCGCTCCTCAACACAGTGGCTGTGGGTTCGACTCTGACCTGTGGCCCTTTGCTGCATGTCCTTCACCCTCTCTCTCACCCAAAAAATTATCTAAAAATAAAGAAATCGTGGTTTGGATTAAAACTCTCCCAGGGAACGAACACGTGTTTCCTGGGTGAAAGTCTTTTGTTTTCCCAGGGAAGCAAACTCCTCTCCCCGGCCTGGAAAGAGCAGCAGTCAATGTGATGCGTACAGCAAAAAATACGTGGAATTCATACGAATTACAATGCATTACTTTTCATAGCTATATGTACGAATTGTTCAGCCTGACATAAAACACTTGGATGATGATAGAAAGCTGTGACAAGCTAACATCCAGTTTGGCTGAAATTGTGTAAATATATAACTAAATAACTTGCAGATTGAGACTCTGGTTTCTCCCTCAGCTGCTGCACTGTGTCACTGCTCCACATTTAAAAGAAAAGACTTCCCATCAGCCACTCTGCCATTGATTTCTTCAGTGATTAGTATGTGCAGCTCCATACGTCCTTGCTCCATGACTTTGACATTTTAATGCAGCTGCAAACACACATGCTCAAATCACGGTGACTGCACCCTAGGTCACGTGCAGTTGTGATTAAGATTGTGATTTAATATCAGGTGGAAATATTGCTCTGTTTCCAGAACGATTATGTGCGATGGAGGACTTTTTGCATGTCTGTCTCTGCAGGTGTATAAAGACAGTAATAAAAAAGCCTCATAAAAACCACACTGAAAATCCCAGCTCGTATCTGTTCCTGTGTTTACACAACACACATTTGGAGTTCATTGGAAATGTGGAGCTTTTACTCTTTGAATTTGGCCTTATGAGAAATACAGATCTGGGGCTTTCTCCAAAGCAAAGGAGCTTTCCATCTTTACTCTCCTCCCTGTTACGTCGCATTCGGAGATCGACTATTTTTGACTGGCGAGATGGCAACGAGCGGAAGAACCAACTGCTAAAGTGTTCAAAACCTTTCTTTTTAGTAAACTCTGTGTACACAAAAAATGTTCTCAATGCTCGAGTTCATGTGTAGAGCCCCTGGTAATAAAATAGCGATTTTGATGCGATCATAGTAGTGGCCCTAGGACTCCCATTCAAAAGGCCATTTGACCGAAAACGAAAATACGGTCAATCTTAAAAGTGGCGTTTCCGTCCTAATTATGCTTTTAAACGAAGGTTTGACTCGGGTACATTCACAAAAAGACCCTAGGTTGCATTTTGGCGAGAGTTACGCTTTAATCAACAGGCTCTGGATCAGTTGGCTACAACAGCAAAAAGAAACTTCAGCTGGGCTCTTGGGATAGCATCGCATGAGATTTATTTCCTAAATTTGTGCTTTTCTAGAAAATAATGTTAGAGGCATGGTAGTCTGGATCAACAACAGTTCATGTCCAGGATTATGACCGATGAATCCGGCGGCGCAGACATGTGTTGCCGTTGTCCAACTCTGGTCGCTACGGGAAACAACAACAAACTTCGAGCTAGCGGCTACACGCTGAAAATGGCTTATTTGGGAGAAAGTTTGGATCGTGCAACAAGGCAGGCCTGCTTGGTTCTTTCGGTGAAAGATTGTAAAGATTTACAAAGACTATGTTTACCCACTTCACAGGTTGTGGCCTTGGATAGCCTATGAGTTGTAAGTTGTTCCACCAAAAAGTGTTTTTTCCTTCTCAAGGTTACTTCAGTAGCAGTAGTAGAAGGAATTTAAAAAGCTGGAGAATGGGCTAACAGCCAGGATTTTGCTAAATATCAAATTTTGTGTCACAGAATTTTTGTTTTTGTTTCATTATCTTTGGGATCCCTGGGGGAGGTCCCAACCTTTTCTGGTGGATCTTATGTATGGTTTGATTTTGCAATAAACCATGCCACGGGGAAAAAAACACACCAAGATTTCTTCTTTCTGTGGTTCAGACTGAATAAAGAGAGAGAGAGAGAGAGAGAGAGAGAGAGAGAGAGAGAGAGAGAGAGAGAGGAACCCCGGGTTGACGAAGTGCGATGGCGACGTCACAGATAGGAAGGCAGCTGGGTATTTTGAGCCTCTTTAAGTGGCTGCTGTTTGGAGAGACATACTGTACTCTTCACTTCAGGAACCTATAAGACAGGAAATGATGATGACGGCGGCGGCGGTGTAGGGAGGAGTGGGGGCTGAGAGAAAGAGAGAGAGAGACAGAGAGAGACAGAGAGAGACAGAGAGAGAGAGAGAGAGAGAGAGAGAGAGAGAGAGAGAGAGCGAGAGAGAGAAAGGAGGCGAATGAGCAGTGTGATTATTATGGAGTAGCAGGCCAAGCAGTGAAGAAAGGAGGAGGGGGTTGTTGGGGGGGGCAAATGCATATTATGGGATGTCTGTGTTGTCAAGCGGGGGGAGGGGCGGAGGCGGTGAAGTAAGGGGGGAGTATTATGGTCTGGCCTAGGCCTGTTTTTGTGTGCGGTGGCTTTCACCCTCCCCACCACCTCCCTTCCCATCACTCCCTGTGTGTGTGTGTGTGTGTGTGTGTGTGTGTGTGTGTGTGTGTGTGTGTGTGTGTGTGTGACTGTGATGTATGAAACACTATCTATCTTCAGGTGCAGAGTGAGTCACATACGAGAAGGTTGCAAGACCCGAGAGAGAGGAGGCAGAAAGACACAAAGACGCGGAGGCAGAGTGGCAGCTGGGAAATTAAAAAAACTTCACTGGGAAACTATCTAAGCAGCACACTGAGTACAATACACTCCCTGTCCCCTGTAATGTAAATTATTGAGGCGAGCGATGGAGCCACGGACGTGTTTATGTGCGGTGGTTTGTCTTGTTTACTGTCCAAACTACGGTAGATTTTGCATCGTGTTTTTGTGCTGAAAGAAATGTCAGCCTCTCTTGAAATTCATCATATTCACATGCAGTTAACCAATTTAGATTTTACATTAGGGAGTTTTTACGTAACTTGATATGGAAGCTTGATCAGCATCGATTCAAACCTGCACGAAAACTGGGTGAGAAATCATTGTTACAGACGTTGCCTTGTCGCAACTGGATTTTGGCTTTGGGCCCGGTTGTCTGAACTGAGACTAGGAGGGTGCTCTAGCCGTGACGGAAAAGTATTACAAAAGACTGGTAAGTTGGGAAATTTCCATATCTGTGCAATTAGGCAACAAAAGCCTGGAGATTTAATCTGAAGATATGGAGTTTATGATTATATGAAACAGGGAGACGCAGCAAATCCTCACATTTGAAAAGCTGGAATCAGTAAAATGTTTGACATTTTTAGCTGCAGTGTGTTTTTTTTTTTTCATTGCCAGACTTATCTCTACAGCGTTGCGGAAGAAGGTCTGGCTAGTCCACACCAACAGTACATTCTGGGATAGGAGGAAAAAAATGTGCTCTGCGTTGTTTGCATTTCTTTAAACCAATCACAATCGTCTTGCCCGTCGCTAAGCTCCAGACGCGGCGACGGTGGCTTTGCTAAATAGATAAATGAAGATAACTGTAACACAATACAGTAACGTGAGCTATTTAACCCTCCTGTTGTCCTCGGGTCATATTTGACCCATTTTCAAAACGTTTCTACATCAGAAATTTGGGTTTCTTTCAACCATGTTTAAAAAAATAAAAATACACCAATACAAAAAAATACAACGCTCTTCACAAGTTCTATTCAATTTCATAGCATTTTTTTTTTTTTTTAAATAAAAAAAACGTTGAAAAAAGAGACAAATGTCGGGAAAAGCTTCAAAAATGTAAGGAAAAAAAACACAAAAAAACGTCAAAAGGTGCAGAAAAAAACGTTAGGAAAAAGTGACAAAAACGTTGCTGGAAAAGCAACAAAAGTGTCGAAAAAGACGTCCAAAAAGTTTCAATTTTGACCCAGAAAAAGAAAAAGTTGCATGGTCGACGGGAAGACAACACAAGGGTCAAATTAGCTGGACACATGGTTAAAGCTCATTTGCTCTTATGTTTGCTCATTGCGACACAAGGCCTTAGCAGAGGTCTGCGCTCTCCGAGGCTGTGTCTCAAACCGCCTACTTGCACGCTTCAAAACACTTAGCTGTAAGTATATCGTGTAGATAACGCAAAACGTCGATCTCTCGTATTTTATGAAAATAGTTCACCGAAACGTGTTTCTGAAAACATTTTAAACAAGAAATGGGCCGTGCAGTTTGCTGAGTCTGTTTTTTTGATCGACAAAGGTCAGTTTCATAGATTTTCGTCAGATTTTGAGAGGTCGGCGAGCCGAGCCGACTGCTCGTCATTTCCGGTAAGTGTTTTAACATAAGTGTTCCTTTTGGGACAATACACATTAGCAGTGTACTGACGGAAGTATGCCGAATGAGACACAGCCCTTCTAGTCCTTCTTGTCTGTTGTTACTTTAATAGAAAGGCACAAAGTATTGTGCCTACAAGATTCATAAAAATGCACAGTTCTTTTATCACTATTTGTAACATACAAAGACGACGGGTGAAAAGGTCACGGGGAAAGATTTGAAGCACCAGGACATCTCAGTCATATGGGACATCCCGACCAAACCCCGACGTCCCAATCTCATGTTTCCCTTTTTAAAAAAAATTTTTTTGTTCTCTCCATCTGTCAGCCGCTGCTGTGTTATCTCATGTGGCAGACATGTTGAGTCTGATCAAATCCATTTGCACTTTGTTCCGCGGTGCAGCTTCAGAGCGTGTACCGTACGGCACGATAGGTGGAGCCGGAGTTGGTGTCTGAACGGGGGCGGGACGAGGGAGCAGTCAAGAAGTATTATGGTATGCATTTTGACTTACATGATAATCTGACCCCGCCTGTAACCCTCCTCCACCACCCCCCCCCCCCCTTTGCTAATCTCCATGGCGACCAGCAGCACAGGAGCACTATTATGGTCTGTGGTCCCCCCCACCCCCCACCACATACCTCCCCCTCTTTTTTTTTTCTTCCCTTTTTGCCTCAGAAATGATATTATTATCATTATGTGATATGCAATTCTGCGACTGTGTGGGGGGGTGGGGTGGGAGGGGCGTAGAGAGCCGTGCACGAGGTTTCTATGACAACTGCCCCCAGTATCCTTCTGATTGGTGATTATAGGATGTTACCCCCCCCCCACACACACACACACACACACACACACACACACACACACACCCCTCCTCCTCCCCATATGCACACATGAACACTGTGTCCATAGTCAAGGAGAAGGAGAAGTGTGGGGGAGGGGGGAGGGGGGGGGAAGATGCAAACCAAGGGAGAGAGGAAGAGGAAGAGAAATGCGGAGAAAAGAAAGACAGAGAAGTTGTTATTTGAGTCTGTTCTTTGTGTCGGGCCAGTGTGAGAGGGATACGGAGAGGGGAAGAGCTCTGCCGTCGGCGGCGGGACAAAAGAAAAGGCCAGAAGAGAAAGAAAATGAAGGTGTGCTGAGTCAGAGCCGACCGTATATCTCCACTGTAAGAAGAGAGACCGGAGGGGAGAGAGGCCTTTAAGCCAAGAGCGAGGAGAGGGGAGGGGGGGACAGCTTGAACAGGGTTAAAAAGCCAAAAGTGTCGGGACACTGCAACACAAAGCTCACATGAATAATTTGTCAGTAGATTCATGAATCATCCACAGATTGACACAATCTCATACCGGCGTAAAATGTCCCAGTTTTTCCACAAGTAAAATTACAATATGATGACATTCATGTGCATTGCAATATAATAATAATGAGTCTGTTGTCTTCAAGTGTTATTCTCCCTGCTGTTTAAGTAACTGGTATTTTTTCTGCACGATAAGTCATTCATAATGACTGACTAATGCACACTCACTCACCCTGGGAAATTACCACCAGCTGTCGTCTTTGCTGGCTTGCAAGTTTCTCTCCAATCCAGATAGCTCTTCTTGATATTCTACAACAGTGATTCCCAACCAGGGCAGTGGTGTAGTCTACGTGAGACGCAGGTATACGCAGTATACCTACTAATGGCCCTGACACACAACCCGATAATCGGCCGTCGGACAGTTGGCCGTCTGTCGGCCTTCATTTTGGCCGACCTGACTTGCTGGGTCGGAGGGCGGGCAGTCGGACTCCATGACCAATCTGATTTGGTGGAGCTCTAACCCGGAAATAACGAGCGGGATGAGCGTGACTAAGCCTCTCAAAATCTGACGAAAATCTTTTAAACTGACCTTTGTCGATCTGAAATGAAGACAGATTCAGCAACTGCGCGGCCTATTTCTCGCTTAAAATGTTTTCAGAAGCACGTTTCGGTGAACTATCTTCGTAAAATATGAGATCATATTCCGAACGAAGCCGCCATTATGCCCGGTTGAAAAATCCGGGAGCAGCCAGACCCACGTGACACGTTCGTCCAATCAGCTGCCGGTTTTCATTTTTTTGGGCGACAATACAGATTAGCGCTGCCTGCTGTTATGGAGATGTATTATGTCTCGCGCACGCGCAGAACGTACGCTCAAGTCGGCGTCGCTTCGGTCTGTTCTTGAGGCACTTTTTGGACCTCTGGGAGCCGACTGATCAGTCCGACTGCCTGTGTGTCAGGGGCTTTAGAAAGCTCCAGGATTTCCATATACCCACTTAAAAATGCCCAATGACACGCAACAACATACTTTCCATTATAATTTTGATATATTTTGAACTGTCATCTGTGTTCTTTTTCTTCACATAGGCTAAATAAAGGTATTTCCACCATAAATTAATGCATTAAAGCGTAATCCAAATGCAACAAAAATGAAGTTGCTGCCACTCAAAACTTCCCTGGGGGAGGACACCCACACCCCCCACTATGATATGCCCCCCCCTTCGCCAAAGGCAGATTCTGGCCCATATATAGAGGCCAATATACTGTATATACACAGTACAGTATACCCACTACAATACATTAGACTACACCACTGAACCAGGGGTACTTCTGCAGTTGCTAGGGGGTACACGGAAAGATTGGGGAGTATAGCTTAACTAATTTGAAAAAAAAAGAAGAAAAAAAAGAAGAAAAGAAAAAGAAGACTATATCCACATTATGGCAGCATCAAAAAGAAAAGCCTTCAGCCTTGATGTAAAAGAACTGAGAGTTGCAGCGGGCCTGATGACCAAACAGCTGAAGATACAGAAAGGGGAGAGAGAAGGGCAACGACATGCAGCAAAGCGGCCGCAGATCAGAGTCGAGCCCTGGCCCGCTGCGGCGAGGAGTAATAACCTCTACATATGGGTGCCTGCTCTACCAACTGAGCTATCCGGGCGCCCAAGACGTTACTCTGAGCTACCTGTTAAGCTACTTAAACTTACAAATATGTAATAATTGTTTGTTTTATTTCTTTTTTTCTTTTAAAAAGAAAGATAAACATATACCTACATATCTATCTATCTATCTATCGTCCACATACTTTTGGCTATATACTGTACTCTGGCTGCTGAATTTGCTTTTCTTGCACACTTGTGGGTGACTCAAGCAGCATCAGCAGAGCGGACTCTTCCTGCAGTGCTACAATAACAAATGAATAACTCATTCCGATGCTTCACAGGCCCCAAAATATAGAACTTCCCATTAGCTGACATGTACACTGTTGATTTCTCGTGTGGTAAAACATAATTCGGAAGCCTATCTTCTACACTAAGCACAAACAGTTGTGAATGTTCGCTCCACAGTCTGAATGTACTACAGTTAATGGTGGGAAAAAACTGTCTAGGACCCAGACGTTTTTCCCACCATTGACTGCAATGCATTTCCAAGCAGCATGTGGAGCAAGCCAGTGTGTGTGTGTGTGTGTGTGTGTGTGTGTGTGTGTGTGTGTGTGTGTTAGCAGACAGCTTAGCTCAGCTGTTGGCTTGGCTCTTGTACTTCTGGGCTCCCTGTTACTTGTTTTTAGGGGAGAAAGAGGGGGAGTTTGACTACAGCTTGACCTATAACCTCCTCCCTGGAGGGCCGTGCATGTAACCTGACTTTTTAACCTCACTGACCTGCTCACAAGACCCCCCAGTCAGCCTACCTTGTTACCTTCATGTGTGTTGATGAAAAGATTGTGTATCATGTATATAAAGAATCCTTATATTTCAGCTCCCATATAGAAGAAAGGAGGGGTTACACCAGGGTTACCCCACTTTTGGTGACCCTAAGCTGCTGTTTAAAGGTGGACCTCAGCCTTTGCATTGCATCTGCATCCCGTGCAGCCAGGCTCATAGATATACAGTACAGTGCCTGTGCATACATGCAAACATGCACACTCAAGTTAAGCAGTCATGAGGCACACACAGTTGCCATGTGACGGCTTTTCCTTTTTTTTCTCCCCTCCTTTCTCCTATCTCTCTCTTTTTGGAGTTATGCTTATTGAGGGATGTCAGTGACTGCGCTCATTACTATTATGGGATGCCACACAGGGGTGGGAGGGGGGGTGAGCGTCTCCATGGTAACCTTGGTTGCTAAGGGAGGGGGTGGAGGTGTGGGGGGGGGGTGCATGGAAGAATGGGGAAGAGACTGTAGGAGAGGGAGGGGGTGGATTGACTATTATGGTCTGTACGTTGCAAGGTAACTATGCAGAGTGGGGGAGGGGTAACTGAAGTGTGTGTGTGTGTGTGTGTGTGTGTGAATGTGTGTGTGAAGGGGGGGGGATATTATGGGATGCCTGCCCCCTGATCTCTTTGTGTGTGTGTGCGCGCGCGCGGGGTGTGTGTAGTGTGCGAGGGAGAGAAAGAGGAGACGGCGTCGTGTGCACACGCTGCCCACAAAAAACACGGAAATATATTTAAATTGTACCGTTACCTTAACACAAAGAGCTTCCAAGTGTTGATGAATTTAGACAAAGTGAGCCCGGAGTTACTGTTTTGGGGAAGCTGTGTGAATCAAGTTGTGAGTATCTCAGTTTTTGGTTTTATTGTTTGTAAAAATTGTACTTGAGTCAGGGGGTTAAGATGGGTGAGATGGCCTCGGACGAGATATATTAAGATTGGATATTAAGTGTGTTAGCAGCTCGTTTCTTTCTAGTTTGACTCAAATCTGAAGCTGGCCGCCGGTCATGCTCGGCTAGCTCACATGCTAATGGCACGGTAACTAACGATTGTGGCAAAGATGGCATGTCAGTTGAACGTAGAGATGGAGTGAGTGAGGGCGCTAATCTTTGTGAGCTGTCCCACTTATTAGCTAGCTAGATAAAGTTGGATTTATTGTCCAAAGACGTCCATGTGGTGAGTGTTTGTACAGCTTTTACCGGGTGCTGTGTTTTGAATGTTATTTGGTGCTAAATATTCACTTCCGTTTTCTTTTTTTATTCTTATTTCCCTTGTCGAAACCTGCCCTCACCTTACTACACACCACGACCTGGGACAGACTCAAGATTGGGTCAGAACCCTGGATTATCCTAAAAACACATAACTTTATTTAGTTAGCTAAACTGTTAGCTAACTAAATAGAAAGTTTTCAGCTGTCCGCTATGTCTGGAAGCGAGGACGACAGAGATGATTATGGAGCTCCTGAGGACCGGTTATTGCACGGTAAGACAAGGATCATTTGTTAGCTGAAATTGCTAATGTTCACACTGGTTGTAGGCTAGCATTTATTTTTTACATTCATATCAATCATGTTTCGTTAGCAAAGCGCTCCGCTAGTCAATGCTAACTACCGGGTGCCAAAAACATGTTCCTAGGATGGCGAAGCCATAGGGACGGCATGACCCGCCCTACTCTTTCTCTGATTGGCTAGTACTCGTTGCCTGCTCTGGTTGGATTTGTTATCTTAAGGGTAAGAATGTCAGGGTGAGCAAATCAGAGGCTGAGAAAAGCCGAGTAGGGTGGGAAATGCCTTTGCCATCCTGGAGGGGAAAATACTCGCCTGCCGGGTAGCTAACGTCAGCGGCAACATTAGCAAAGTCGTTTTTTCCCCGCGATTGCACTGCTGTTTAAAACCTTAAAAAACACGATGTTACCCCCCAACCACAGCCAGAGGCGGTATGGCTGATGGTAGCTGCATTGTCGCGAAGTCACGCCAACTCACCGGCATTTCCCGGGGCCTAATGTTAGCCTGCTACCGGTATTATTTACGTGTCGATGACAAGATGGAGGCAGCCAGTTAGCTTGGAAGCTGGCGGATGACGTTCTGAAGCCTTCCACTCCTCGTGGCCGGCGCCTTCGGTTTGAGTGTGTGGAAAAAGTACAAATATTACAATATAGTTAAACATATCTAGCATCTTACCTTACCGTTTTATCTGTTCAAATAACGACTAATAACACATACTGGTGTGGTCGAAGATTGCATTGTTTACAGTTTGTATAATACTGACGAGCACGCGCTGCGTACACGGTGGAACCACTGAAGACAAGTAGTCCTGCAAGTTAGCTTTTAAGAGCTAAAAATCTATTTAAAAACTGCATTTCAATCTTTAAATGGCATCGACTTTTTATAAACACGTCAAGTGCATACTGCATTAACAAAATATGATGCTAACAGGGACATATACCGATCAAAATATGTGCAAAATCGTTACATGCAGTTCGATGCATCAGTGCTGGAAGAGGTTTTCCAGATCTTCTACTTAAGTAAAAGTGTAAAAAATACACTGTTACAAGTAAAAATGCTGCATTCAAAATATTACTCAAGTCAAGAGCTGGTTTTAATCACTTTATATACTGCAAGGTAGCTTAACCAATAATAATATATCAGGTTATATTATATTTTGTATTCATTTTCTATATCTGCAAAGTAACTAGAACTGTCAAAGTAAGAGTAAAAAGTGCAATATTTCCCTCTGAGATGTAGAAGTACAAAGTAGCATAAAATGGATTGTACATAAGTAGAGTGAATGTACTTAGTTACATTCCACTACTGAGATACGCATGTACTCGGGCAGAAAGTCACAAGCAGAGCTGCAACTAACTTTCATTGATTTAATCCTTTATTGCCATATCAACGTGATTTTTTTCATTTAGAATTTGTCATAGGGAGCTCCCTTAAACAAAGACAAAATAGTAAAGCCACTCACTCATATGCAGCACATAATACTAAGTATAAAACAGATACAATAATCACAAATGGGTAAAATAAAACACATAACACCATAGATGAAACGCCAGCACCTGTATGTAAATTGGCAGCAACATCAAACAACCTGCTAGATAAAGTGCTTCTGGTGCATTAAAAACATCTGCCTTATTGCACAATTATTTAACCTATGTTAAGGAGGCGGACAGCATCAGTATATGTGCTGTTCTGGAACCTGGACACTCTGGACTCAGTTTCATTATTGATTAATCACGTAATGCATCAAATGACCGACAATAATGTACATCACAGTTTCCCAGACTCCAAATTCATATGTTTTTAGAGGTTTGTTTTGTCCAACCAACAGCACAGAAGCCAAAAGATATTTATTTTACAATGATATAAAGCAGAGAAACGTGGCAGAACTTCACACCCGAGATATGGGAAGCAGAAAATGATTGCTGTCTGTGCTTAGAGATGGAAAAATGGTTGCCAATTTCATAATCTTTGAATTTTGATTTCAACAACAGATTAATCGAGTTATTCGTTTCCCCTCAAGTCAGACATTTTTGTGAGAAAATTGCAAAATCAGTTCAGGTTTCCATATGCCGTTTATTAAGATTACACATCGATATTTCAACATTTCCCTTTTTTTATAGCTTGATAGTGTTTTTTGCACAGCTGAGAATAGAGTCCCATCCCTCGCTTCTTTGGAGTTGTTCTGAGATTCAACTCGGTCAAAACTTTGAGAGAACCTTTTTTTTTTTTTTTTGCTATCCATCAAGTATGACAGAGCAGATAAGTCCAAGGCAAGTTGCAAATACTTGATTTTGGGACTGCCTCAAGTCCAAGTCTCTGGTCTACAGCTCAGGGCCCTGCTTCCTGATCTTACACCCACTGTTAGGATCATTAAGATGCTCCAGGAAAACGGGGCACTGGTTTCTATACAAAACTGCTATCGCAGAGCTCTGGATTTTTTTTTAAACAAAAACACACACACACACAGCTTGTCTCCTTTTTTATATGACCCAAAAAGCTCATCCCATTTTAAAGCATCTTCCTCGCCAGGTGCATCTTAATGGCTGCTTGCCATTTACTTTTAACCATAGTCAATTACATT
The DNA here is from genome assembly GCF_031162955.1 of Sander vitreus. NCBI lineage: Eukaryota > Metazoa > Chordata > Actinopteri > Perciformes > Percidae > Sander > Sander vitreus. The sequence goes on from NC_135868.1 coordinate 4,383,205, forward strand.
AACAGGCTCTGAGTGCCACGCCGCTTCACTTTGGAGCCACTGAGGCAATGCCAAACAAACACTGGACTGGGATCCTCTCAGTCCTAAGGCCTGTGGGAGGGCGTGGTAAATTCTAACGACGAATCCGTTGTAAATTACAGTTTAAACCACCAGCGCGAAACTGATTTGAATCGGCCCCTTAAGGGCAAACTCGTAAAATGGAGTAGTAACCCAAACCACCTATCTTATCCTCTACTAGTCCTGGTTCTCGGGACTCCTGTGGGTTTTCATTCTAGCCATCTAATCATGCACCACTTAAATGTCATTTGACACCAAGTGAATGTGGTCGCAGCCTGGCGTGGGTGGACCGAGGGCTAAATGATTCCGCCCAAGTCCAGATGTTGTTCCCTGACTTGTGATGAAAAGTTAGTTGGTCTATGCAAAAGAAAAAAATGTGGCGCCCCGATCGTTACAATTCACACACAAAAAGGCCACATCAATCAGTCCCTCTCGAAATTAGTGACGACAGTAATCTTAAACAGAAAATCATCTTGATTGAGCCATAATGGAAACAGTACTACAGATTTTAAAACCAGGTACGAGTGGGAGAAGCTGCTCAATGACGGGACGTTTTTTTTACCTGCCGAATTGGTTGATTCAGTTAACAAACCGGGCCAGCCAAAGGTCACCCAGCGTGTGTATTTGTTTACAGCAGGATATGCAAGTGTCTGCTGATGCTATCTTTACGGCTCCCTGTTCAGTAATGGTATCACACGCCCTAATACACTGCCACACAGTTGCTCAACCATGAAATGTTTCCGCCGGCCTGATTTGCAGATGACGAGGATGAGGAGATCTCCGAGAACGAGACTCCGAAGGTGAAGAAGAAGAAGAAGGCCAAGAAGAGCAAAGAGAGCAAGGGCAGCAAGAGGCGGTCACGCAGAGAGGTGAGGGTGTGTGTGTGTGTGTGTGTGTGTGTGTGTGTATGTATATATGTGGGTTTGTGGAATGTATGTGTGTGTAATTTTGTGTATCCTTCGTGTGTTCGGTGTGTGTTTTTTTTTAATTTTTTTATTTATGTATGAAGTGAGCTTTATCTGCAGACACACAGCACACTCTAAAACTAAGGGATATTAGAGCTGCAACGGTCATTCAGCTCATGAGTGTCAAATAATGAACTGTTTTGATAATCAATTAATCATTAGTCATTTTTCATTCAAAAATGGCAGAAAATGCTGCTTTCAGCCTCAACTGTAGTGATGTCCTGCTGTTTTCTGTTAAACTGAATACCATTGGGGTAACAACAACGAAACAAGTTGAAATACATCGCCTTGGACGTTGAGAAACTAGGATGTGTTAAGCTTCACACAATTAACGCATGGCATCTTCTCATGTAGGCAAAACGGCAAACAATGTCAAACTTGCTCCTTATGATTGTAAAATACTCGCTGCTGCTCTTCCTGCTCTCATTTGGTAAAATTGAATACTTTTACACTCATATTTCCTTATTGTGCCTAGGTGTTTTTTGTAACATTAAGACACCTCAGATCTGTCTAACCTACTAAATTCTACGGAGATAGTTTTCCTCCGTAAAATACTTTTTCTATTGCATAGCTCTACTTGTACCATTAGAAAGGACAGTGGATTTTAAGGCGTTTTTTTTTTTTTTTTTGCTCTTGTAAGAGAATCTAGTCGTATTTCAGTGAGGAACCGGCTTCCTTGTCCCGGTCCCATTATTCTTGAGCATAACTGTCTCAGTTTGCTAACTTCTGTCTCTGCTCTCTGTGTTCCAGGAGCTGCCCATCAGCTCCCCAGAGGCCATGGATGTGGGCAAGGTGGAGGAGGCGGAAGACGGCGGCCTTGCCCAGCGCTCTGACAGCGAGGGCAGCGACTACACACCAGGGCGCAAAAAGAAGAAGAGAGCCAGCAGCGGCAAGGAAAAGAAGAGGAGCAGCTCCGGTGCCGAACGGAGCAGCTCCAAGAAGAAAGAACCGGAGCCCGAGGAAGACGACGATGACGATGACGACGACTTCTCGGTGAGGAACACCAGACGGGGTGTTTGAGGGGCAAAAATAATGTTGCAGTGAAGCTTCTCAACGCGTACATCTGCACTGATAATGGCTTTAATCTTAGAGATTTATGGTCGTGCGGAGGCTCCACGCAGAGCTTTCGCCATAGCCGACGTAAGTGGCCTGAAGTTTATACTTGTGCGTCGATCTCTTTAAGAGAATAGCAGGGCCGGCCTGCGTGTGTGTGCGTGAGGAGTGTGCGTTTGAGAGAGTGATGGGGATTAGTCTCCCCTGTGCTTTCTGACCACGGTCGGAAATCTGTAGCAGGAAAGGTTAACCCTCTTCTTGATTTCATGTTGTTCACGGAGAAGGAAAACACGGAAATGAGGAGGGGGGAGGGGGTGCAACGCTACCATGCCACGGCCAAGCGGACCAATCGCCGTGACGTGTAAGATTATTTTGAGAGGTGCATGTCAGGCTACGGGTAGGGTCCGTATCTCCACGCACCTACGTACGTACCCACAGTGCTGATGTAATGCAGAAGCATAAATTGGCCTTTTTAGGCAGGGAGCATTCTTGTTTTCTCTTGGGCAAATGGCTTCTTTTCGGTTAGTTAGTCGATATGCAATTGTCCGACCAAATTCTCATTTGTTGGACAATCGCTTGTGTTATTTTTGTAATGTAATCCGTGTGGCCACCAAAGCGGCCTTTCCTGCTGAACACGCCAGGCGCTCTTCTTTGGAAAAAAAGCCCAGTTGAACGTGTTTTGGAGGCACTACGTTTAAAAAAAATAAATAAAAATGATTCGGAAGTAAATATGTCGGCGCACAGTAGAGTACTGTGCCCTATGCTCTGACTGAAGGGAAGACTGAAGCACACAGGGAGAGGGGGATGGACCCGCCGGTCAATATGACCAGCAGTGTTCATTTGTCTCGGTTGTTACCGGCAATTTCCACTGGATGCGTAACTGTTCCGGAACGTCGACGGAGGCATTAGGTTTCCATTAAAGTCAATGTGTGTATTTCCACTGACTGCGGAACGTCTGCGCCCCGACTCCGTCCCAGCTCCGGCGGTCCACAGCCCTCCGGAGCAGATACGCAGAGCTTCTATTTTTGCCAGACGCGGGAGAGCTCTGCAGCAATTCAGCACACGGCAGATAGTGCGGGACAGGAAGTCGAGCACAGAAACAAAATAAAAATCAGGTTAATTTTCAAAGTAAAATCCACCGTGCTCACGGCGGATCATATTTCCCTGCACTACGCCTTGAAAACACAGCAGAGAGTTATTTCCCCTCTGATCCTCTGGATGGAAACAAACTGTTGTTGGTTTTGTGGTTCTATTCTACGTGAATTTGCGAGATATTGTGGGTCCTCGTGACTACAGCTGTCAGTCATGGCTGCAGCCATGCCGCAACAAATCTGGACCTGGTGGGTATTGACGGACGACGGAGCCGTTCCGCAGCGGAGCTGGTCCGCAGACGTTCCGCATCCAGTGGAAATCCACAGTTATTCAGCACTTGTACATGTAGGATGTGGCGGTTGGTCTTTGTGGTATGGCTTAGCACGGGTTGAATTAAAAGGTCTCCACTTTATTACCTCATGTCGATAATGGGACTTTGAGACAGTCTTCGTGTTGATGGATTGGAAGTGTTCAGTGTATGTTGATAGATTTTCAAAAACGAGCAGAAATGTCCCCAATATGCTTCTTGGACTGGGGGGAGAATGTCCAGTAGCACAGCGTCATCGTGCAAAATAATTCGCAGGGATGTAAAGCATGGTTTTCTAAATCATAAGGCTTAGGTGCAGCACCCGAGCCGTTTTTTTGGGGGGGATTTTAACTTTTGTTTCTTTGCTGCATGATGAGCGCCTGTCTGTGTACCTGTAAAGGAGTCGGTCCAGTTTGACAAACAAAGAGCAAACAGAGATGGTTAAACAAAGAGCTGGTGGACTCGAAGCCCAGTGGCCAATAGGTGTGTGTGTGTGTGTGTGTGTGTGTGTGTGTGTGTTGCTGTTACCATGGCAACCCCGCCTAGCACAGCGCTGCGCTCTTGACCCTTTTCCTTTTTGGTTAGATAATCACATTTTGATTCACTGACAGAGCCGCCCTCGATACATCCTGCAGCCAGTTCTGTAGGACGAAGAAATTGGAAGCAGGTTTTGGTGAAAGGGCTGGTGGTGCGGTTTACGTCAGACAGGGAGTGGCTGAAACTGCTGCTCACCTGCTCGGGGCCTTTTTAAACTTTGAGGGGATAAAGCTCTGCGAGAAATTGGTTTTTAATTTGCCAAAACATTTACAGGTGGTGTAACATGTACAGGGAAATACAGCAGGTTAGACAGTATAGCAGCTCAGCCGATCAATTAGTGTTTTATCGATTTTGACGTTTGAGTCATTTTCCAAGCAAAGATGCCGAACATTTTGTGTTTCCCGCTGCTAAATTGTGAGGTTTTGCTGCTTTTTTTGTTGTTGTTGTCTTTTGCGATCGTAAACTGGAAATTGTTTGTGTGTTTGGACGACAAAACGGAGCTATTTGAAGATGTGGTCTTGAGCTTTTTCACTATGCTCTTATATGTTATAGACCAAATTATTATTGCGTTAATCAAGAAAATAATTGGCAGATTTACATATAATGCAATTAATAGTTTCAGCCTTTTGTTGCTTTGATACGTGTGACTGTAAGAAGTGAAAGATGGACAATAGGGTCAAAGTTTAGGGGACCTAATATATTATTATATAATAATTATAACCTCATAACCCTGCAAATGTGGTCGAGTCGACGAAATCATTTCTAAATTAACCAAAAACAATTATTAATTCCAGGTAAAATTCAGCTGTTGTGGAAAAGCCCATGCTTCCGATATCTGGGTCATAATAATTTTGTATATGGTGAGGTAAAATAATGGCTTTTGCTGACGCACAGGGAGGGAACAAAGGGTTTTTTGTAGGAGGTGGATGGTTTGGCTTTTGTGAAAAACAACAACGTTTCCTAAACTCTACACGGGAACTGTGCCGTTTAGACTTATTGCCCCAGATCCAAAATGGAAAGCCACAGCGGGTCCCACGTGCTCGTCCCACAGCCAGTGCGTGATCCGCCGGCGCTGTAATCACCCGGCAGGATCTTCTGATGTAAAATGGGTTTGTTGTGAATAACAATGTTCAGAAAGACACATGGCACCAGTCATGTTGTCTGTTTAGCGCATATTGAATTATGGGCAGCAACAAAGGGTTAGGGCTTGTCTGCTAAGCCAGGTTCTCCTCCACACTCTGGTCACCTAATCAATTGATCAGATTAGTATTGATAACTATCCTCACTTACTGAGTTCAAGTGGTTGTCAGAGAACCTGCTGTGCAGTGTCTTCAGACAGAAAAAAAGTCTTTGATTCCAGCTTGTTAAATGTGAACATTTCTTCTCTCCTCTGTGACAGTAAAGAGAATATCTTGAGTCGTGGACAAAACGAGACATTTGAGGACGTCATCTTGGTCTTTGGGAAACACTGATCCACATTTTTCACCATTTTCTGATGTTTTATAGACCAAACAACTAGGGCTGCAACTATCGATTACTTTCATAGTCGATTTAATCGTTTTTTCCCCCTCAATTAAGCGATTAGTTGTCTGGTCTATACAATGTCAAAAATTGTGAAAAATGTGGATCAGTGTTTCCCAAAGGCGTAAGATAACGTCCTCAAATGTCGTGTTTTGTCCCCAACTCAAAAATATTCAGTTTACTCTCACAGAGGAGATAAGAAACTAGAAAGTATTCACATTTAAGAGGCTGGGATCAGAGAATTCTGACTTTTTGAAAAATTACTCACACCGGCTAATCGATTATCCAAATAGTTGGCGATTAATTTAAGAGTTGACAACTAATCGATTAATCGTTGCAGCTCTACAAACAACTAATCCATTAATCTAGAAAATAATTGAGTTAGACGCATAGCCCTTTCCACAGCCCACAGGGTACCACAGCCCTAGATGTGTGTACTGTGACAGCCTTGTGACTGTCTTACAGCTGCTGTGTGACCGTGTAATGTTATGTGAAAGTTATTAAGTTGATTAAATAGATTGGACAGATGGCCTTGGAACCAAGGGTCTAATTTTCGTGGTTGTTCATCTACAGGTTTTGTTTGTTAACGCGTGTATTCTGTCACATTTGTGGACTGTATTGTTTGTTTTAATTTACCAATGACTGGCTCCCATAAACCTTTTTTTTAAGGACTACTGTTTCTTAAGATGAACGGCGAGACAATTCCCAAATCCTGCAGTTTTCATTGTTTTACTTGCATATGATGATTATTTTACCTGCTGGTGTGATTTAGTAACGGCACAGAGAAACGTACAATGTATATTTACCAGCGTTCAGACTTTTTTTTTTTTCGTGCAGTTGTAGTCATGTTGTATATTAATCTTAAATGGTACGTTTCCCCTTGTCCCTCTGATGTTAATGAAGCTTATTGTTTGTTTCCCGTAGGAGCCAAAGTCTTCATCGCAGCTGCTGGACGACTGGGGCATGGAGGACATCGACCACATCTTCACTGAGGAAGACTACCGCTCTCTGACCAACTACAAGGCCTTCAGCCAGTTCGTCAGGTAGACGCGCTCTTTTGCACTTGAACAAAGCTCCTAATGTGCTGGAAAAGTATCTAACAAAACCACTGGCCGATGGTGCCAGAGAACGCTTCACATGAGAAATGTGAATGTTGGCTTGTCTGGAGATAAATGGCCGGATGTCGGTCACCTTCCACTTTCTTCCTTGTGTTGGCGTTCTAAACTCCTGGTGGATTTCTGAGGACTATGGTTAACTGCTCCTCAGATCTCTGCAGGGTAAATCCAGACAGCTAGCTAGACTATCTGTCCAATCTGAGTTTTCTTTGAACGTGCACATGTTCCACCAAAACAAGTTCCTTCCCGAGGCTATTTTGCATCGGCACCGTCACTGTGTATGGCACTTGGCCAATAAACCAGAGCACGTTTTTCCTCCATCCCGGAATGCTGTGTGGACTAGCCAGAAGGTCTGGCAATGCGAGAGTAGTAGATAAATATCCTGTGTTGCACTAGTTGGCTGTTCTTTTTCATACTCTTATGACCGTTTTTGGAAGTAAAATTGAGCTAATATTGCACTTGCCGAAGTCTGCAATCCGCAAAATGTGTCAAATATCCACTGCGATCGTGTTTGGTTCACCAGACTGTATTTTTAAATGTGGGTTTTCCCTCACCTCCAGGCCCCTCATCGCAGCCAAGAACCCCAAGATCGCCGTGTCCAAGATGATGATGGTTCTGGGCGCCAAGTGGCGCGAGTTCAGCACCAACAACCCCCTGAGAGGAGCTGCGGCCGCCAACGCAGCCCTGGCCACCGCCAACGTACCGGCGGCGGTCGACACCATGGTGGCGGAGGTCGCCCCAGCTCCCGTAGCCCCGCCTGCCCCGGTAGAGCCTCAGCTGCCCCCTCCACCGCCGCTACGCAAGGCCAAGACAAAGGAAGGCAAAGGTACAGTAGGGAGGAGGCATTGAGTGTCATTTCCCCGACTGGATAGACAACCAACCAATCAGAGCTTTTGTAGGTCGGGATTAGAAGACAAGGTTTACAATACTTATGTCATTGTCAACAAATTCCGCTAAAAGTCCAAAACCAAGTTGTTAGTCCATCTCACAATACTTTCTGACTTCCTGTCAGGGAAAGGGAAATTAGGCTAAACCATAGACAGTATATAGCATGGCCCAACAGATCCCGCTGCTCTGGACGGAGACCAGTGAAGGATATTAGAATCACTTTTCCGGTGAGTGCTGAGCGTTACTGAGCAGCCTCCCACTGAGCGAGACGACGTAGATGTTACGTGAGCAACCTGTCTGAAAGTTGGAAGTCTTCTGGTAGCTGTGCCAAGAGAAATCTCAATCATTCCCAATCTTGCAGAGACGGAGAGCGTAGGTAAATGTAAGGAGATAACATAGACACAGGCTAATTATTGCTAACTAAAATGCTAGTTAACATTAGTAATTAAACTTAAACAGCTAATGGAAGTCCAAACTGCCTGCGAGCTTCTCCTGTACTATACGGTCATTCCTCTACTATGCGACAGTAAGTCGCGTGGTTATGACACAGTCGTTAGCCTATTTTTACAAAAACGTCTGCTATGGAGCCATAACGTGAGGTACAAGGTAATGGAGCCTTTTATACATTGTCGTGTTTCTTTAGAAATAAACAATGGACAAATAGAGTCTTTAAACGCTTCAGATGTAAAGTTATTCGCTGTCAAAGTGACGTCAAAATGAATGGCAGTCAATGGAATGCTAACGTCAGGTGATCGCTTTGTAGCATCAAAATGGCGCCATAGGAGGTTTGAGTTCTGAAGCGAAGCTTACCCCCTTGGGCTAAACACAAGAAAAACACAGAATTGTCAAATGATATTCCACGACCTGAAATATCAAAGCTGGGTTGGGATATCACATCCTGAGTATCGGACATTTTTCTGCTAGAAGAGGACGTTTGGGGTAATTTCCATCACTGTTAAGGGAACAACACAGTCTGAACAGTTTGTTGATTTCCGGCTGATCTTTATTCTAATTTTTCCCAGCCCTGTGCGAGACTGACCCCTGCCTTTCTGTTTTTGTGTCGGCAGGTCCCAACGCCCGCAAGAAGTCAAAACCTACACCTAAACCACAAGACAAGAAGAATAATGCCAAGACCAAGAAAGTGGCTCCTCTCAAAATCAAACTGGGAGGCTTCAACAGCAAGCGGAAACGCTCATCGGTACGATTCCGCCTCTCCTTCTCTCTTTCTCTTGCTTCTTGCAAACACTTAAATACAGTTGAGATGCGTTGCGACCGTTTTAGAGCCGCAAGTTAAAATTCTCTGATTCCAGCTTCTTAAATGTGAATATTTGCTGGTTTCTTCACTCCTCTGTGACAGTTAACTGAATATGTTTGAGTCGTGGACAAAGGACAAGATTTCAAGACGTTATTTAGTGCTTTGGGAAACACCGATTTGACATTTTTTCACCATTTTCTGACATTTTATAGACGACAAACAACTAATCAAGGAAATGATCCCCAGATTAATCCACAATGAAATGTATCTTTAGTTGCAGCCCTAAACTCTTGTTTTTAATACAAGACGCTTGTCTCTCATGTTGCGCAGAGCGAGGAGGATGAGCCTGAAGTAGACAGTGACTTTGAGGACGGCAGCATGAACAGCGTCTCCGTCTCAGAGGGATCAAACAGCCGCAGCAGCCGCAGCAAAAAGAAGCCGTCCAAGAGCAAACCCAAGAAAAAGAAAGGTACACGCGCATGCTCTTGTTGTACGAGACAGCGCTAAAATGAAGCCTCTGCTCTTAAATTCAGTCGTCGTCTTTGTCTTTTTCATGGTTTTTAAAAAAAAAGAAATTAATTTTTTTTAATTCTCTTTCAGTTTCTTTTTCTTTTCTCCTCTTACGGGGACATTGAATACACACTCTGTTTTGTGTAACCTGCGGGAGTTGAACCCGTTACCCTGGTTGTTTCATGCTCTGTGTGGTGAGTCCGAGCTCTACCTGTTGAGGTGTGAACGGCTGCAGATAGAGCCTGCAGTTAGCGGATTAAACACACAGTGGCCAACGGTAATTACTGCGTGCAGGGTAAAGCATTAAAAGTCTGTGGAATGCACAACAACAACAACAACAGGAGGAGGTGTATGTGCGCACACACGCATGAGTCACTGTGAGTCAGCTGAATTATGAGTATATTTAGAAAGACGAGATCTTGGTCTGGGTTGTCGCCTACTTGCACATCCTCTGTAGCCGCTCAGACCACGTCACAGATGAACTGAGGTTCTTAACTGTGGAAATCATTTCAACGGCAGTTGGTGTTTGTTGAGGACCCAAGGTGAACATCAGGCTAACGCATAACCCTTGAAATCTGACATTTGGGAAGGAAACGCAACATACTTTGTGTGTATTTTTGGCAAATGCATCATTAAGAAATACTATAACTTCTCTGACAAAATGTGAAACTTGTTTATTGTTGAGTTTTAGCTTTATTTCACCCTGCTTTAAAACGCTTTAACCACATATTGAGGAACGAGCAATAAAGATGGATTTTACCTGCCAAAATGGATGTTTATATTTTCACCGCTTCAATTTCAGTCTGTCGGTGTCGATGAGGAAACGTGTTGTTGAAGGGGGGGGGGGGATGAGTCACAGAGCACACAGCAAAATGTCACAAACGCTGAGCCTGGATCCGCCGCACATATCGCACCCCGTGTCTCGGGTTAAATGTGAGATGTTCGGAGGGGTTTAAATTAAAAAAAAAAAAAAATTGTTTTCTCTCTAAATCAGAAGCCGAGGAGGGCGACGGCTACGAGACCGACCACCAGGACTACTGTGAGGTTTGCCAGCAGGGGGGAGAGATCATCCTGTGTGACACCTGTCCCAGAGCGTACCACATGGTCTGCCTGGACCCCGACATGGAGAAAGCCCCCGAGGGCACCTGGAGCTGCCCACACTGTGTAAGCATTTACTCTTAGGGCTGGGCGATAGGGAGAAAATCAGATATCACGATATTCTTGACCAAATGCCTCGATATCGATATTGCAGCAATATTCTAGGGTTGACAATTGGTGCTTTGACAAAGTATCGTCACACTTAGATTTTAGATAATCATCAGTGATGTGGACATAATGTCTAAGTGGGGAAAAGGCAAATAACAGAACAGCTAGAACAGTCTGGTAAGTTCAGAAAATCACTTTACTGTAATGCAGCCTTTAAAACCAGTAAGGAAGGAATACCTACAAATTATCTTTTTGAGTGTTAAACATTTGCAAGTCAAGGCAAAAAATAAAAAAGTCACTTCTCAAACATCGACTGCAGTGTAATCCACTTTTTGCGCATCTAATGTTCAGTAGGTTCCAAACACACACAGACCCTGTTTCCACATGGTTTTAAAACGTGTTTCGGTGATACCAACGCGAGGACAGCCGAGACACGTTTTCACACCTGTGTCCCCAGCTGACCACTCGTGTTCAGATTTGCCTACATCGCTTCCCGATAGAACGTTAAAGGGCCCGGCGTGCAGTTATTAACGTCCACGCTCTCGCCAGTCATGTTGGCGTCTGTGTCGGTACAGCTGGAGAAATCGCTATCGGCAGAATCCAACCCATGTCCTCTCATCGGGCAAAACAATGCGAGTTATAAAACGGGCAGGTTATGGGTCGCTGGCGTGCTGTCACAAAAACAACCACCACGTTCCCTCATCGATGACTTGTTTTCCTGTCAGCACACATCTGCGTTTATACAACACAAGATGTGGGGTCAAGTGCGTCCCACACTATCCCGGCAAAGGGTTGGAGTTATCGGATCACAATGCGTCTTGGTGGCTGTTTACACTTACTATTTAGCGCTGTCCACTTGTGATCTGATGGCATTTTAAGACACACTTTAAAACCAAGTGAAAAACGGGGTCATAGTTTCTCCCAAAGTCCCGAAACTACAACAACCTCAATCCAAGTATTGGCTGGAAAAATGAGACTTCAGATAAAGTTGCACGAGTAGAAAGATTCAGCAGACGGTTTGGGCAGGTCTGAGCGTCTCAAATGGCCTCAACATAATAATAATAAAACGTCTTAAAGACAGAAAACAAGGTTTTATTTTGCCGCAGTTAAACAGAACAGAAGCTTTTGTTTTTACGAGCTTTTCCTTTCATTCCAGGAGAAGGAGGGCATCCAGTGGGAGGCCAGGGAGGAGGTGTCGGAAGGCGAGGAGGACCTTGGCGAGACCGGAGAGATGGAGGAGGACGACCACCACATGGAGTTCTGCCGAGTGTGTAAAGACGGAGGAGAGCTGCTCTGCTGCGACTCGTGCCCCTCGTCGTACCACATCCACTGCCTCAACCCGCCGCTCCCAGAGATCCCTAACGGAGAGTGGATCTGCCCCCGCTGCACGGTGAGTCGCCAGCAGACCCTCGGGGTCAAAGGGCGGTGATGGATGTGACGTTTCGACCTGTCGGAGTCCTGACAGCTGACTTACTGGGGGGAAAAAAAAATTCATTGATCCGGTTGATGTATGGATCCATTATTTCTGTGCTTGTTTGGGTCAGCGTGGCCTGATCAGTGGTTTTTAACAATCATGGTTTCATTCCACAACTCAAGAAACCAAAGCAGAGGTACATGAAGTGTAACCAGGGACCCGTGAAGCAGATTTAATTGCATTCCTCTTGCATCTTTTACCACAGCAGCTAAATATTTTTTGACGTTAAGTGGTATAGTCATGAAAATTCTGAGTTTTGAGAAAACCTGAGATAAAAATCTGTGAAGGTTCTCAGTCGTTCAGGTCATAGGTATCCAAGGAAGGTTAAAAAAATAAAAAAAATATGTCTTAAGTTGCTTGAGGAGTTTCATCCAAGAGAATTCTTCAGTTCTGACTGAACGCTAGGGAAACCAAGCTATCTAACCTCTGTGGGGTCGCTGTCAGGACGATCCAGGCCGCTTCCTTCGTTAGTGCTCCTGGTCGTCGTAACGGACGGTCGTTATGGTCGTTGGAGACACCCGAGGCCAAGTCTGAACGACCTTTTTGGTTGGCATTCTCGCATGATGCCATTTCTTTCCTTCTTCTTTTTGAATATTTTCAAATTTTCTATTTAAGGAAATGTACATAAACTCACAAATCCCTTCCCTGACCCACCCACTTACAAACTAAGGAAGACCCTCAAAATGAAGGGGTTAATTTTATAAAAAGTAAAGCGACAATATAGCTTGTCCTGACGACCAGTGGCGTATCAATTCAAATTAGGTCTGCTAAATCAGTCGGCAAGGTATCCATACAGGCTGCCAAATCTCGAGAAATGTTATATTCATTTCTAAGAGTATATGTAAACATTTTGTGGAATACACTTGAAAGACTCCATCTCGCAATAGGGAGATGGGAATCCGACTTCCACGTGATGGCTATGCACTTCCTGCCAATGCACAGGGCTATTGTAAGAAACTGCTTTTTGGAAGCTTCTTAACTGTGCAACTAGTGGTTGTAAAGTTCCCTAACGAGCAGATTTGTGGATCTAGTGGGGAGGGACATCCAGTGAGCTTTGTCACAATGTCACTAAAGTCATGCCAGAGTGTAGTGAGCACGGTGCCAATTTTTGGGCGTTTTTGAAAGAAAAGGGTAAACACTGTAATATTAATAGATTATTTTTTTTCCCTCAGTGTCCATCCATGAAAGGGAAAGTCCAAAAGATCCTGACGTGGCGGTGGGGCGACGCTCCTCCACCCACGCCCGTCCCCCGCCCTCCAGACCTCCCGGCCGATTCCCCCGACCCCGCCCCGCTGGCAGGGCGGCCGATGAGGGAGTTCTTCGCCAAGTGGTCCAACATGTCATACTGGCATTGCTCCTGGGTCACAGAACTCCAGGTGTGTGGAACACGCACGTAAACAAACACTGTATTTGACCCTGTTTCGTATGCCGTTTCTAACCGTCGTGGCCCCCCCCCCCTTTCCTTTCTAGCTCGAGCTTCATTGTCAGGTGATGTTCAGAAACTACCAGAGGAAGAACGACATGGATGATCCGCCGCCCATCGACTTTGGCGAAGGAGAGGAGGACAAGAGCGTTAAGAGGAAGAACAAGAACCCTATGTATGCAGAGCTGGAGGAGAAATACCTCCGCTTTGGAATCAAGATGGAGTGGCTAATGATGCACCGCATCATCAACCACAGGTCAGCACACACACTTGAACCACACACAAACACGCACACACACACACACACACACACACACACACACACGTTTTAGAGATGAGCTTTCATGCTACAACTTTACTCGTAGGAAGAAGAAAGGCTCTTCTAACTGTTCTGAGTTACTATATCCCAGGATTGGTACATTTATTAAGTATGACATAATTAATTTGGGCTTTTATCCAAAACTCTTTCAAATACATGAGAATGTCTACTTCGTTGTGCAATATTTGAGATATTGTTGTCATGAATCCTCTTAGATTAAGGTATTAGGACAGCACTCCAATGTAATGCTTCTTACAAGGGCTGCACGGGATGAGGAAAATATGCAATATTCAATAATGTTGAGTATCGCCATAACGATAATACTTGAAATGGAACAGATATAAAAGAGTACTCAGTTCTGCATTTCTGCTGCTGTCAGTATTTTGCTAAAATACAACAAATTGTTCGTTGGATGTAAAATTAATGAAAGGAAAACATTTCCAACATTCTTTTATTACACATTAAATTGAATATAAAAGGCCGACTAAAAAAAGAATGACAGGTACATTTTAAAGTGCAGTTTGCTACAGATTCTATTTTCTTTCAACTAACATAAAGAAATATGTGCGTGTCTTTCGTGATTATTGTTTATGGCGCCAGTTAATTGTGATTTTAAAAAAAACAAAACAAACGGATATATTTTGCAGCCCTACTTTTACGACGGATGTTTCGGGCTGCGCCCTTCCTTACCGGCAATTTCCACTGACTGCGGAACGGCTGCGTTCCGACTGCGTCCCAGCTCCGGCGGTCCGCAAACAACAATTTGTCATGAATCATCTGCCAAACATGAAAACAACTTTTAGATTAAATTGAAATTTTCCTCCCCCTTTTTTTTGCTGTGTGTTTTCCAGCGTGGACAGGAAGAACAACGTCCACTACCTGATCAAGTGGCGAGAGCTGGCGTACGATCAGGCCACCTGGGAGGCCGACGACATGGACGTACCGGAGTTTGACACCTATAAGGTGCAGTACTGGAACCACAGGTGAGATACAGACGCAGAACAGCAGCTTTTAAACTGCAGTGTGATCCAGAGAGACACTCTACTCTGCTAAGCTCTACTCACCGCGCGCACGTTTGTTTCAGAGAGCTAATGATGGGAGACGAGGGGAAACCTGGGAAGAAGATCAAGGTGAAAGGAAGAGTGAAGCGGCCCGACAGACCTCCTGAGAACCCCGTGGTCGATGTGAGTCCAAAGTTTTTATTTATTTATTTTGAGCTCCTTTTTTAGGCTCGCACAGGAGCAACTGTTTACCAAAACAATTCAACCGAGAACTGTTGCCGAGTGCCAAAGTAGGGCTGCACGATACGAGGAAAATATCTCATTGCGGTTATTTTAACAGATGTTGCGTTTGCAATACGATTCACGGAATTGGAGGGAATGATCATTTTGTATCATTTTTGTTCTCATTTTCATTGAAAAGATTTCTGCAAGGATCTGTACCAAACAAAGATTGTTTCTTGAGGATGCGATTTGTAGGCCGGGACGTCTCTGCAGCACCACGATACTTCATTCAGAGTGGTTTGACACATTGTTTGCCTTTAACAAATACTGCCCCCCCCCCCCCCTCCGCGATTTGGATATTGCACTAGTCCATATTGCGTTTTCAATAACATTGTGATTAGTTGTACAGCCCTATTCCAAATTGGGACATACTTCTTCTTCATAACATTGCGCCTTGGTCTTTGACCCTCTTGCTTACATATCTGTCACAGTCCGTAGTCAATGAGTTGTCATCTGTCTGTCATCCGTCTGTGCTCTCCCAGCAATTGTGGGTCAGAATAGCCATAAAATGCATGCTGGCTTGCAACCGGATGCAGTAGCGTCATGAGGGCGAACACCTGCTCTCAGAATGAACGCGCGTCCTCTGACCTTTCACATTTTGCATTCATAGTGACAATTTAGATGTGATGACAACGGCGTCGAGAGTCTGGGATTCTTTGGTTTAGGTGCCTTGAAAGTGCTTGAATTTTACTCTTAAAAAGCTGTACACACCTCGCATGTGACTCCCAGTTTCCTTCTGTGCTCACAATCTGTCCCCGTCTCTTTCTCTTCCGTTCCCAGCCGACTATAAAGTTTGACCGTCAGCCCGAGTACCTGGACAGCACGGGGGGGACGCTGCACCCCTACCAGCTGGAGGGTCTCAACTGGCTCCGGTTCTCATGGGCTCAGGGCACTGACACCATCCTGGCCGACGAGATGGGTTTGGGAAAGACGGTTCAGACGGCCGTCTTCCTGTACTCGCTCTATAAAGAGGTGGGTGGCTGTGAGATACTGGGTTACGTTGTAAAGTTGTGTTTTATGCTCCCTCAGGGGCCACACACACACACACACACACACACACAGAAACCGTATGCACTCTTTTGTGTGAAAACATCAGCCCATAATGTTCAAGTGAGTTTTGACGGTTTGTTCCTCTTTATGAGCTTAATCAAATCCATTTCATATTTTCCTTTTTAAAATAATTAATTTTACCTTTTTTTTTAATGCCATTTTGGCTCTGCAGTAATGGCTGAGCCTGCCTGTGTGTAGCTGTCTATAGATAGCTGTCGTCCTATTGGCCAGGAGCCATCCAGCCATTTTGTATAAGTCAGGTGAAATCTGACGACATTAAGTTCAATCTCAAACCGTAAACATTCACAGACGCTGAGCATGTGTGGCTGCTGCCACCTAAAGGCGGGAGGCCAGAATACACTTCCTGCCAGAGCAGCAGGAGATCCTGCAGTGTTTTAAAACTTAATTTGATGATTTATTTTGATGCTTTCACACTGAAATGACTTGTCTCTGTACCATATGTTTGTTTTATATACATATTTTTAATGCAGTCAAGTTCAGAAGTAGGGGCGACGTTACAAATTAATTAAATGTATGATAGAGTATCGGGATGTTTCTTTTCAGTCTCGTGTAAAAACAAATTGCCTTATTTCTGAAAATGATCGTTTGTATTTTGGATAAAGTGTCTGATTTAATAATGATCACAATGATCTGACTTTCATTCTCCACCTCCAGGGCCACTCTAAGGGGCCGTTCTTGGTCAGCGCTCCGCTCTCCACCATCATCAACTGGGAGAGAGAGTTTGAGATGTGGGCCCCCGACATGTACGTGGTGACGTACGTCGGAGACAAAGACAGCCGAGCCGTCATCAGAGAGAACGAGTTCTCCTTCGAGGACAACGCCATCCGCGGAGGGAAGAAAGCCTCCAGGATGAAGGTAAGCGAAGACTCCCAGGAATAGAGAACTCCTAAAACAAATGCATTTAATAGACATGGATACGTTTTAAACCCCTCTCGTGTCTTTTGATAACAGAAAGACTCGTCGGTCAAGTTCCACGTCCTGCTGACCTCCTACGAGCTGATCACCATCGACATGGCGATCCTCGGCTCTATAGACTGGGCCTGCCTGGTGGTGGACGAGGCCCACAGGCTGAAAAACAACCAGTCCAAGGTACACACACACACACACACACACACACACACACACACACACAGTCTAGGGCAGGGGTCTTCAAAGTTTTTTTAGGCCAAGCACCCCAAACCTTAAAGAGACGAACAGGGACCACAGGTACTTCATATACTGTACACAATTGAGTTGCATAATGAACTGGGCCTACAGTAATGTTGGGGGGGGCAGCCCCCGTGCAGTGATTTTGAGGACCCCCTAGGGGTCGCAGACCCCCTGTTGAAGATCTCTGGTCTAGGGTTAATCTTTCATTTAACAGTCCCTAAAAGAGAGAGAGAGAGAGAGAGAGAGATCAGATGATGTAATTAATCCCCCAACAACAAACAGGCACAGTATGATTACCCATTTATCAAAACATAAATTACATAAATAGTCAAATTCATATCCTCCCTGGATATATGGTGGATTCTGAATGAATGAATGAAAAAGTTTGTTTTTCTACCGTTATTTCTTGTGATTTTGAAAGGATGAATTGAAAGGATGCGTTCAATTTGAACCTTTTGACTTAATGCGTCAGAATTGTTTGATTTAATTGAGGTAGATTGTCTTTTTTTAGAGACTTTCTTGCAGTCATTTCAGACTTTACAAAACCTAAATGTTTGATTGGTCCACTCCAAACAGCATGCTCCAAAGACGCCCAACTTTCGCTTATTTTGCCCTTTTTAATTCCTTATGTGTCAGTGGATTAAACCTAAATGAAAGATTTTCTTCATTTGTGGATGTGACAATTTTCCTTTTTACAAAAGGGCTTTCCAAGTAATCTCTACATGCCTCGTCTTCACGTACAAGGGTTTCACGAAGTCTCGAAACGTTGGGAAATGCTTAATTTGAACTCGAGGTTCTCAATTTTTCATGTGCACGTCAAAAACAGAAGTAGTCGTTGGCTGGAATAAAATGCCTCTGAATTGAGAAGACGTGTGCAGACGGCTGTTACTGACGTTTGACTGAAGCTGAAACGGTTGTAAACATGTTCTTTTTCTTTTTTTTCCCTGCTGTAGTTTTTCCGGGTGTTGAACAACTACCCTCTGCAGCACAAACTGCTGTTGACTGGAACTCCTCTGCAGAACAACCTGGAGGAGCTTTTCCACCTGCTCAACTTCCTCACACCTGAGAGGTTCAGGTAGGCTGCGGACTCTGTTGTATAACATGCCTTTTTTAATATAGGAGAACATTTTCTAGAGCCCTCATCGCAGCACGGAGGCTTTCTAAGTTCCTGATGTATGGAGGTTTTGTTTAGAGAGACTCATACCTGTTAGACTTTTTTGTTTTTTTAGACACTGAAGTCTCTAAATCATAATAAATGAACTTGCAGACTTCGCTGTACTTACTTCCATGTGGCTTTGCGTATGTGTCTAAAGGGTTAAAAATATCCAGTAATTAAAAAATAAAACCAATTTTGTGTTTTTTTTTGTTTTGTTTTTTTCTGCTTTTCTATCCTGTTTAGTACGGGTGTGCAAAAAATCGATTCACATTTGAATCGCGATTCAAGCTCTACCGATTGAAAATCCATTCATAGAATTCCAAAAATCGATTCATATTTTTTAATAAAAAAAATACATTTTTTGAATACATTTTTTGAATTGTATATCTACTGTAATCAGATGGGGAAATGAACTACATTTACATACGTGAATCGTTTTTTGAATCGAATCTTGAGCCTAAGAATCGATATCGAATCGTGACATTTTCTGAATGCTGCACCCCTACTGTTTAGCTTCTTGCAACCTCTCAGATTTGTATGTTTTGTTGTTCTCCCAATCAACAAACACTGACTCAAAGACACTTTGAGGGTTTTAAGAAAATGTTGTTAAAGGTTTAGCAAAAAAAAAAAAACAACATTCACAGCGGCTGGCGTCTGTAGTTGCGACCGTACAGTGGTGCTCAAAGGAAAGCCTCACCTGTCTGTGTCTGCCTGCAGTAAACTGGAGGTCTTCCTGGAGGAGTTCGCCGACATCGCCAAGGAAGACCAGATCAAGAAGCTGCACGACATGCTGGGTCCGCACATGCTCAGGAGGCTGAAGGCCGACGTCTTCAAACACATGCCCTCCAAGACGGAGCTCATCGTCAGAGTGGAGCTCAGCCCCATGCAGAAGTGAGTCCAGCTTTCTTTTTGTCGGGTTTCAAAAAGATCCGAGTGATGAACAAATAGAGAAGTACGTTTTTTTTTTTCTTCTTAAAAGAAAAAGGGTAAACGTGTGCATCGTCTGTTTGCAGGAAGTACTACAAGTTCATCCTGACGAAAAACTTTGAGGCTCTGAACACCAAAGGAGGAGGAAACCAGGTTTCTCTGCTCAACGTCGTCATGGACCTCAAGAAATGCTGCAACCACCCCTACCTCTTCCCCGCGGCTGCTATTGTACGACCCCAAATATTATTTCTTCTCTACAATTAATCCGAAGGATGTGTTCAATTTGAACTCATGAAATCAAGACTCCACGTGTCAGATTTGTTTAATTGATGTAGTCATTTTAATAGAAAGTAGAGCTGCAAAGATGAATCTATTAATTGCCAACTATTATTTTTTATTTTTATGAAAAAGTAAAAATTCTGTGATTCCAGCTTCTGAAATGTGCATATTTTCTAGCTTCTTCACTCCTCTGTGACAGTAAACTGAATATCTTTGAGTTGGGGACAAAACAAGACCCTTTAGGACGTCCTTTTGGGGTCTGGGAAACACTAGTCCACATTTTTCACCATTTTCTGGCATTTTATAGACCATACAACTAATCTATCAACCGAGAAAATAATCGTTACGGCTGTTTTATGCTTCTGCGTCAACTCCACGCTGTCGCTCCTACGGCGTCGCGAGCCTTTCGGAGTTCTACGTCAGGGTTGCTTTGCATCGCGGTGCATTTCGCCGCCATAACGCTAGGGGGTGATTAGTCTGAGGTTATTTGCGAGGCGTCTGCCAGCCAGTTTATGTTACTGCCCACAAAGTACTGCTTGCTGACGAATTACTTATTTCAAAACGTTATTGACATACAGACACTTTACAAACGGATAACCCCGTCATTGTAACAAAAATATGTCTGACTTTATTTGCAAAGCTTATGTCAGTGAACTAGCATGTTGCTACTCCCCACAGTAGGCTGCTTGAAACACCGACTATCAACACACAGGACCAGTTGACCAATCGTTGTCCTTGCGGTCTGCGTCGCCTCGACGTAAAGTTGCACATTTTTGGAGGTGCGCGTCGAGCAACGGCGGAGGGCTCGGAGGGGGGGGGTTGGCGTCAACGCAGAGGGGTCTGCGGGGGTACGCTGTCGATTCGACGCAGAAGCATAAAACAGCCTTTAGTTGCAGTCCTCATAGAAAGCATTCCTTTTTTAAAGCCAAACGTCCTCTTTAGTCATTTCAGAGTTTACAAGACCTAAATGTTTGATTGGTCACTCTAAACAGGAAGCTCCAAAGATGCCCAACGGGATGTACGATGGCAACGCTCTCACAAAGGCTGCCGGCAAACTGCTCTTACTGCAGAAGATGATGAGGAAGCTAAAGGACGGAGGACACCGAGTGCTCATCTTCTCTCAGGTAAGAGACCAGACTTTTTTCCAACCTCCCGGCACTGACCTATAAAACCTGCACTCATGGTCGTAAATTCTTTCTCTTAATTAATAATCTTTCTTTTTCCCATTTCAGATGAATATTTCTTTCCCTTATGAACCTGTAAAGTATCAGCTCAAAGTCAAATAAAAACCTAATCTAAAATTGAACATAAGTGGTAGAAATACTTCTTCATGTTGCGGACTCTGCCTGCAACTTACAAGGGGCTTTTTATTATTTCCAGTTGGCACTGAAACGAGATGGATTGAAGTGAAAATGTGAGAAATGTCATCAGTGTTTCCCTAGCCAACGTGTCTCCTCTGTGTTTTGCCGCAGATGACCAAGATGTTGGACTTGCTCGAGGACTTCCTGGAGAACGAGGGCTACAAGTACGAGAGGATTGATGGAGGGATCACCGGAGGGATGAGACAGGAAGCTATTGATCGCTTCAACGGTGAGACTGAGGGCACAAAAATCCCTGAATCTTACTTCATCTTTCATCTCTTGACTCTTTAAAAAGGTTTACTCTTAATTTCACAAACTTGAATGGTTTTAATCTGGTTTTAAAAGACTTCTCTTTTTTTTTTCCTTTTTTTAATCTGTTGTCAATGTTCCAGGTCACTAATATGGAAGCTGTACGTAAAACGTACTTGTAGGATTTCTGTAAACGTCTCTTGATTCTTTCCCTCAGCCCCTGGCGCTCCGCAGTTTGCCTTCCTGCTGTCGACGAGGGCCGGAGGTCTGGGTATCAACCTGGCCACCGCCGACACCGTCGTCATCTACGACTCTGACTGGAACCCCCACAACGACATCCAGGTGCAGCAGGACTACTACTACACCGCCTCATTCTACCAGTTGTTATTGATAATGAAGTGAAGTTGTATATGAGCTCCAGAGTCATCTTCTTTTGGGGAAATCTAGAAAACATCTTTGCTGAATTTGTACATTGTTCTGTCCCAATATATCAACAATATAGTATTTTTCATGTTTATTTTAAGAGGGAAGTTGGTTTTATTTCCCTCTGACATTCATTGAAAAGTTCCAGAGACACCTTTCTTATTTATAGTTTGTTGTAAAGATCTTGTTTTGACTGTTCCTAACTCCTCCTCGTCTGTGTCCAGGCCTTCAGCAGAGCTCATCGTATCGGCCAGAACAAGAAGGTGATGATCTACCGCTTCGTCACCAAGGCCTCTGTGGAGGAGAGGATTACTCAGGTAAACGGGACAGGTGCAACACACAGAAAATCCCAAAAATAAACCCTTTCTTCTGTCACGCAAGTGTTGCGGAACAGATGCTTAGATCTGGCTACTAATAACAGGGTTTCCCCTGGCTTTGTGGAAGACTTAAAGTGTTCGTATTATGCTTTTTCCCTTTCTTTTATTGTGTTATATATCCTTTTTGTGCATGTTATAGGTTTACAAAGTGAAAAAGCCCAAAGTCCACTTCAAAGGGACTTACCATCTCCAACACTGTTCACAAACTGCTCCAAACAGCTCTATTGTAGTTCAGCCTTTACTTCAGACGAACGTGCGTCACTTTGTAACACACGTAATAATGCTCGCCTAGCTGCTAGCATGGCACTCCCAGCAGTACTTATTGCGCATGTGCGACTCCCAACAAAGATGGATCAGAAGTGCGATGCCTCACTCTGTAGCTAAAACAGAGAGCTCAACACACAGGGTGAAAAGAGGAGCTGCAGCAATGTGCAGTACAACACATATATGGTGTTTTCTGAAAATTAAACCACATAAACCTATTCTGGTACAACCTCTAAATACAATTATGAACCTGAAAATGAGCATAATACGAGCACTTTAAGTGTGTATTTGGCAGGGGGTTTAAGCTTCATTCCTCCACGTTTTTCTATTTAAAAAAACATGCAATACATTTTGTCTCAGTTTGGGATTTTGTCTCTTTTTGGTCATTTTTGTTTTCTTTGAGGTTGTTTTGAGTCTCTGTGGTCATTTGCCATCTCTTTGTAGTCAGTTTGTCCCTTTTTGTGGTAGTTACATTTTGGACCGTTATTCTCACCATTTCTCTTCTAAAAAGTGATCAGATAATAAATAAATAAATAACATTTAAAAAGCTTAAAGACAAAACTTTCTAAAGAAGGCCAACTACAATCATTAGATGTGAGGAAAGTCTTTTAGTTACATTCATTGGTCTTTCTGGTCCTGCGCCTAAACCTTATATTGGCAGGGACAACACTGAATAAGTTTGACTCTGAAGTCGTGGTTTTTATTGGTTTCTACTGCAACTCTAGGACAAAACCCTGGAAACATCTGCCCCTAGCTACATGTAAAAGTTTTATAGCTACTTAAAGAGCAATAATAATAATAAATATTATAAATATTTGATACTCCTTTTAGTTTTTTTACCTGGCATGTTAACAAATCGCTCTTTCTTGTGTTCTCCCTCCCATCTTTCCTTCTGTGTTCTATCCAGGTTGCCAAGAAAAAGATGATGCTCACTCACCTGGTGGTCCGACCCGGTCTCGGATCCAAGACTGGCTCCATGTCCAAACAGGAGCTGGACGACATCCTGAAGTTCGGAACGGAGCAGCTCTTCAAGGACGAGTTTGAACGTGAGCGCTGAATCCAGTGGCAGATATCTGCGGGGGGACGGAGGGGACGCAACTTTTCAGTTGGCACGTGAAGCCGATGAGAAGTGAGACCCATTTTAACCTGATGTTTGTGTGTTCAGGCGAGAACAAGAGCAAGGAGGAGGACAGCAGCGTCATTCACTACGACGACAAGGCCATCGACGTTCTGCTGGACAGGAACCAGAGGGACACAGACGAACCGGAGCTGCAGAGCATGAACGAGTACCTGAGCTCCTTCAAGGTGGCTCAGTATGTGGTGAAAGACGAGGAGGAGGAGGTGAGCGCCTGTGCACTGAAAATGTGTTTAGGCATCCTGTGTTATTTATTTCTAGAGCGTAAATCTGACATTGCTTATATACCCCTTAGAGAAGGTTGTTGTTGTTGTTGTTTACATGAACTTGTTTAAATCAATCTAAAATAAAAACCTCAACCGCTAGAGCGTCCATTATTTTTGCAGCAGAAAGCTAAGGCTTCCGTCTTTCCTGTCATTACTTTGGGGGTTGGGCGTCAGTTTGGTTTGACCCAATTATGGTTCCGATTCTTGCGTCATTACGCTTGTGATGGCGCTATGACGCTACGTCCAGTGCAAAACCGCGTGATACCATATTATTGCAGATAAAATGATCAAAATACCTTTAAACTCGGCTGCTGTTTGAGCATATCTCAAAAACTAAAAATGTACCGAGTTCAGATAACTCATGGCGTGTTAAGAAATATTTTGTTCATGTTTCTTCATTTAAAAATTGTTTGGATCAATATGTTTTTATTTAGTAAAATTTGATGAACACGTGTCCGATTTTGAAAGTTATGACACAAATTCAATACTTAAGGGATACGAAGCATTTTGAAGATACTCCAAGAAATGACCTCACAACACGCAAAGGTTCAAAGTTTTGCAGAGTTCAAAGGGTTAATGTAGGAAGCGTTGCTTGATCCCAGTGGTGCCCTCTGGTCCTTTACCTGCTCCAACCCTTTCCATGTTTCTGCATCTTTTCGCCTGTCACGCAGGAGGAGGAGGTGCAGCGGGAGATCATCAAGCAGGAGGAGAGCGTGGATCCGGACTACTGGGAGAAGCTGCTGCGTCACCACTACGAGCAGCAGCAGGAGGATCTGGCCCGCAACCTGGGCAAAGGCAAACGCATCCGCAAGCAGGTCAACTACAACGACGGCTCTCAGGAAGACAGAGGTAAGGACAGAGGTAATGTTTAGCTTTTTTTTACTAGTAGCATTCAGATTTTTAAAAAAAAGTGATTTCAAAATGCTTTGTCACAAGTAGAGCTCCAAAGATAAACCTATTAATCGATTCGTTTTTCGAACTATTAAATCAAGCGGCAACTATTTTGACAGTCGATAAAATCAAAGCAAGACATAACAGTCTAAACTTTAAATCTGATAATCAATCGAAAAACAAGTAAAGGAGTCGGCCAGGCATTAAGTGCCTGAAATGCCGGAGACAGACGCACGCATGCACGGCGCCCTGGAGCTGGAGCTCTGTTAATGTCAGGGTCGGGTTATACTCGCTCTAAAACTAGTTTGTACGAAGGTTAGGGTTGGGTACCGAGACCCGGTGCTAATATGGCACCGGCGCCTTAACGACTGGTATCTACCGGACCGAATAGCAACGCGGATTTCGGTGCCAATGATATGCCTGCGCTTCTCTCTGATGCTCCCAAACGGAAGCATCGCTGCACGTGACGCTAGTTAACACTACACTCGACACCAGGTAACGTTAGCCTACCGCTAGCTAGTAACTGTAGTAAACACAATGGTTAAAAAGCTGACAGCTAACGTTAAACAGCGTAAAGTGTGACTGTATTTCACTGTAGCGGATTCCAACAGCGGGACGTAAAAGTCTGCAGCTCTTGTCGGGAAAAACACTGCGTTCACTGAAACTGGTGCATTCAAAGTTATTGTAAAATACCCTTTTCCCATCTGGTGGTTGTTTTTGTCATTCAACAACAATTTACTAGAGAAATAAGTTAATGTTATAGTTATTAAATTGTTATTAAATCATTTAATTTTGACCATATGGCCTTAGCAATAAACAAGCCGTTCTTTAATGTCGCCGACTGTTGTTTAGTACCCTTCGTACTACCTTTTTTCGGTTGAGGCACCGGCACCGTTTTTAAAAGTATCGCTTTAGCACCGGTATCGGAAAAAAACCCAAACGATACCCAACCCTAAAGAAGGTGCTGGGGGGGGAGTTTTGGGATCGTACAAGAAGCACTTCTGGTAAAGCATACTGGTCCCTTAATCATGAATATAGTTCAGTAGTCTTGGTGTCTGATTGGACTGTGGATTAAAAAAATCTGTCCCTTTTTTTTTGTTTTTTTTGTCTCGCAGCCGATTGGCAGGATGACCAGTCTGACGGCCAATCAGATTACTCGGTGGCGTCTGAGGAGGGAGACGAGGACTTTGATGAGCGGACAGAAGGTAAGAGACATTATTTGTGTTTGTCTGTGGAGGTAAAGAACCTTGAACAATATTGACGTTATAAGCTAATGTTAGGAAAAGTGTATCGGTGCCTGAATGTATCACAGTGACAGTTATACGCACCTGTGTATAGACAGGATAACATTAGGGAACTTATTGTCCCTCACTCGTCTTTGGATGCTCCTACAACATAAAAACACGTTTTATAAACGGCAAATACAATAAACACACAAACGGTAAAAGAAAGAGGACCAGATGTGTCACGCTTTTATATACAGGAATTAGAAATAGAATTGATGTGGCACTCCTGCCTGTCTGTATAATCCCCATGTCTGTTTTCCTCTCCGCAGCCAACTCTCGCCGGCCGAACAGGAAGGGCCTGAGGAACGACAAAGACAAACCGCTGCCCCCCCTGCTGGCCAGAGTGGGAGGCAACATCGAGGTGAGCGGCTGCGGGGCTTTTTTACTTTTACAACAACTGCGGTGGATTCCCACGGTTCAGAAGTAATGGTAGCATTTTTGTTTTCGAGAAAAATAAAGCCCGATCTGTTTTCCATTTTTTCCCAGGTGTTGGGTTTCAACTCTCGGCAGAGGAAGGCCTTCCTGAATGCAGTGATGCGTTATGGGATGCCTCCCCAAGATGCTTTCACCACCCAGTGGCTGGTCCGAGACCTGCGAGGGAAATCTGAGAAAGAGTTCAAGTAAGAAACGCCACAATGCCTCCCGACAACATGTGAACCGTCTAACTCTGTAAATAAGCGGGTTTAAATGTCACTTCGAAGACTTTAAAATACCAATTTAAGATTTGAAGTTGACGAAAATATATGAATTTATATTCATTGGGACCCTTTCTGCTCTGTCTGTCCCTCAGGGCATACGTCTCCCTGTTCATGCGTCACCTCTGTGAGCCCGGGGCCGACGGGGCCGAGACCTTCGCAGACGGCGTCCCCAGAGAAGGGTTGTCGCGGCAACACGTCCTTACCCGTATCGGTGTTATGTCACTTATTCGCAAGAAGGTAACAAACGCAGCTTTGCCTTTTTTTACTCTGTTTGACTTTAGTTGTTAGAATAAGAGAGAGAGAGAAAACAACGGCCGCAAAAAGACCGAATAAAGCAGCTGGACATCGTCTTTAACTTGTGGGGGGGACATTTTAGTTTAAAATTTCAAGATGCGAAGAAAACACTTTGCCACTTTTAGAAACGGTTTCAAAAAGTCAGCTCAGATGGTGTTCAAGTCCAGTTTTGCTCTTTATAACTATCCACAAAAATGAATCTACCACCATTTTTGAACAAGTAATTGGTGATTGATAATGATTTTATCAGCAAAAAATCAGAAAAAGCAAACGTTGTCGCTTATAAAATGCTCATAAAATAAAATGCTTAACTTCTACTCTCATACTGCTTGTATACACCTCTTAAATAATAATGCATTTTATTATGATGATTTAGAGGAAGAATTCTACACACTAAAATACACACACATTAATCAAAAAGCAGCTCTAAAAAGGTTGTATTCATTCTTATGTTTTATTCTTATTCTTCTGTTTATCGATATTTATTTCTGTCATTGTGCTGCTGCTGCAACACGATCAATAAAGGCTTATCTTATATCTTATTTTAAATTGATTTGCCGTGTAGGTACAAGAGATTGGTGGCCGAACAAAACAAGCAAATAAAGTAAAAGCTGGTATTGGCATCTTTTAAGTTTTCTGACATTTTATAGCATTTCATTGATTCTTTAAAGACTATATAACAAGCTAACTGCTAATGAAACCAAACATTATATGCAGCCCAAGTGCTGCGTGTCCTAGGTGACGTCTTGTTTTGAGCGTTTTTGAGTTTGACGGCAGCGATGTGTTTTGCGTCATGCCGACCGCGTGCTCTTCGCGTCTTCCAGGTTCAGGAGTTTGAGCATGTGAACGGTCAGTGGTCGATGCCCTGGATGGCCGAGCTGGAGGAGAGCAAGAAGGCTGCGGCTCAGCCAGATTCCCCCGGGAAAACCCCGTCCACCGGCACCCCCGCCGACACGCAGCCCAACACACCCGCTCCAGGTAACACACACACACACACACACACACACACACACACACACACACACTCTCTCTCTCTTCCTGTACAGGTGAAACTGCACACACACTCTCTTCAGGTTTCATACGTTTTGAAAAAACCTGGGAAAGTTTTGGAATTTGAAAAATGCAAATTCCAGGCCTGGAAAGGTTTTGGAAACATTAAAAGACCCAGAAAGTTTTGGAAAAGAATTTTTTTTTATTCTTATTGTATAATGTCGACTGACATTTTCAGGAATACATAGTTATGGCAATTTGCCAAAAAGTCATGGAAAAGTATTAAAATGCGTATGAACCCTGTCTCTTCCTGTACAGGTGAAAAAACACACACACACACTCTCTTCCTGTACAGGTGAAAACGCTCTCTCTCTCTCGCTCGCTCTCTTCCTGTACAGGTGAAACCACACAGACAGACACACACACTCTCTCTTCACGTACAGGTGAAACCACACACACACACTCTATATACTATATTTACTGGGGAAGGTTTAATTTTAAAACAACATAATGAGTAGGGCTGCACGGTATGAGGACAATATGTGATAAACAAAATGTATTCTTAATAGTCACATACACACAGTACAATATAGTGACATTTTATTTCGGCATTCTTAACACAAATATTAGAAACAGTGGACAGCCATTTATACAGCATCCAGGGAGCAACTTGGGGTTCAGAGTCTTGCTCCGGTACACCACGACATGTGGCCAGAGGAGCCTGGGATTGAACCCCCGAACTAGTGGTTGTGGGGCGACCGCCCTTCCTCCGAGCCACAAGCCACGTTGTTGAACATCGTGATAATGTTATATTGTACTTGCGATATACAAACCGATAATAAGGAGTACTCAGCAGTGTTTCCTCTAGAATTGTTTTCGGGGGGGGTTTGGGACGTCTGGACATCAGAGTATGGGCTTATTTGCTAATGTAAGCTACTGACCCTTACCTTGAAACCATCCAGAAAATAGACGGTACCGTCTAAATAACGTCACCGCTCATTTTACACACAGTTTAACAACAAAACAAAACGCTGAGTGAACATTACTAGCTACATTTTTCATGTTGGTTTTGAGCGGTATGCACCCCCACTAACCTGGAAAATAGTTTTAAATCAGAAACGTTACTACAGCGTGTCGGAGGAATACACACGGTCTCCTGCAGTGGGGGAGGCAGAGGGGCCATCACAGCAGCGTGGCTAATATTAGCTTCTTGTCTCATCTGGGGTCTGATAAACAGTAAATTCATCAACTTCAGTGTCCGCAATGCTATTTTCCAATAAACTGTAGCTGTCATATTTCACGGGCGTGAGTGCGGATTTCATGTCGTGGCTTTTGTCACTGTTTATCACTTATTGAGTGAAGTAGTACTCCCCTTGTTTATTTGGTTGCCATAACGTCCTGTCCCGTCACTGTTCCAGTTGCTCTGCTCACCCTAGGGGGAGAGAGAGCTCACCCTAGGGGGAGAGAGAGCTCACCCTAGGGGGAGAGAGCGGATGACGGTTCGCTTGAGTTCAGTAGAGCAGACGGCGCTACGACTTTACGACTTTTCATAAACAGCTGAAGGAGTGGTGGTGTACATAGCGGAAACCCTGTTGTGCGTCTGCCGTATTTCTGATACCGTGGCGCTGGAAATGTTACCGTGGCGAACCGCCACTATGCTGTCAACATACAGGAAACACTGCTCAGTTCTGCCTTTCTGCTGCTTTGAGTATGAAAAATGAAAGGAAATAATTCCCATCATTCTTTCATTACTTTTATTTTATACAAATTTGAACATTGAATATAAAAGGCAAAACTAGAAAAAAAAGGAGTCACATTTCAAAGCGCAGTTTTCTACTGATATTTTCTTTCAACTAACACAAAAGGAGTGTTTTTTCGCGATATGTCGCAGCCTTTCTCGATGTGTTAATTGTGCCAGTTGATATCGCAATGACGGTTAAAAGAACGATATATTGTGCATCCCTAATAATGAGCGAACGTGTTTGTCTTTGTAGTTGACGACTCCTCCTCAAAGACCGAGGAGGCAGCGAAGGACACAGAAAAGGAAGTGAAGAACGAGGGCGAGGCGGAGAAGAACGGCAAAGAGCCCGCGAAGGCCAGCGACGAGGTAAAGGCACCACGCGCTTGAGTGACGGGACTAAAACGTCGGCTCTTTTGGATTCCTGAGCGTATTTTGTTTTTCCAAGATGTGTCACAAAGTTCCCCTCCGCGTCTCCTCCAGGTGATCGCCATCCCGGACGACGACGAGAAGAGTCCGCCAGCCGAGCCGGAGAGCAAGAAGAACGGCGAGGAGCCGATGGAGACGGACAAACCCAGCAACGGAGAAGCAGAGAGCGTCAAAGAGAAGGAGGCCGAGAAGGACGGCGAGGCCGAGAAGGAGAAGAAGAGCCCAGAGGATGGAGAGGAAACCAAGTCGCCTCCGGAGGCCAAGACGGAGGGGTCAGAAGTCAAACCTGAGGACTCTGAAGTCAAAGGTAAAACTCTTCCTCCTCCTCCTTTTTTATCACATGCAGTTTATCAACTTGCTCAGGGTGCGCAGCTTGTAAACGTGATCTGTTTTGGTTTTATTCTGTCATAAAAAGAGAATAAATACTATATAATATATACAATATTTACGATTCAATTTTATACATTTGAACGATTGTAAATGTTGTTAAATCTCAGAATTGTACTTCAATGAAGTCCTCCTTAAATCTCCCCCTTTAACAGAAATGCATCTCACTTACGAATTTCGTAATTGTTGCTTTTACGTTGTACTCGCTGTCTCACATTCAGAGCACATTTAGTACGGAATTTAGGACTCACATCTTCTTAATGAGGCCCAGCTGTGGTGGATTTTGATCTGTGTCCGACTAATCTGCAAAAGTCGCTGTTCAGAGTGTGACAACGTGTCTTTCCTCAGCCTGTTATGATCTTTAAAGTCACGGCTGTCTCTTATTTTCTCCCTAATGGTTTTATTTCTTTTGCAGCAGAAGAAAAGAGAGAAGAAAAGATGGACACCACTGCTCCTGCAGATGAAAAGAAAGGTACCAAACCCAGTTTCTTTTTTAATATTTCAAACCGGACATTCTCAGCTTCCGGCTTATCCCCTTCCCTTTCTCCGTGCATGCTGTCTGGTCGTTAACCGTGTCTCCTTTGGCTCTCCCACAGCAGATCTGAAGGAGGAGAAGGAGCCTCTGAAGCCAGAGGAAGCGACCAAACTGCAGAACGGAGACAGCAGCAAGGAGAGCGGAGCCTCAGCCGCCGCGGCCACCGCCGCCGCTGGAGCCGCCAGCGAGGAGAAGAAGAAGGCCAAGACCAGATTCATGTTCAACATTGCTGACGGAGGATTCACAGGTACACACACACACACACACACACACACACACACACACACACAGAGACACAAATAGCTTAAAAGTTGTTGTTGTTTCATTTTCCTAACTGGCATCTTTCTTCTCTCAGAGCTTCACTCTTTGTGGCAGAACGAGGAGCGCGCCGCCACCGTCACCAAGAAAACCAACGAGATCTGGCACCGTCGTCATGACTACTGGCTGCTGGCTGGCATCATACAGTATCCTTTTCCCACCTGTGATTGGCTCTCAGATCTCACTAAGGCGGGAGGGGAGGGGTAGAGCTGAAACCATTCCTAATGTTGCTCTACAATGAATTGTCTAAGTAATCATTGCGATTAACAATATTGTCTTTCAGTCAAATTTAAAAATATTTATTAATTTGTTACTACTAAACCAATGTTTTGAATGAATTCCAGGATACATGTTTCGGTTATGTCACTGTTATGTGATGCAGACAATGTAGTACCACCGATACACAGCCTATGAAGTAAACAACGCCTCTTTAATATCATAAAACAGTTTTTCTAGCTGTTCACCCCCCTTATCGTTGTTATGAACATGTATAGGGTCAATAAGTGCCAACAACTAACTATTGAAATAACAGTTACACTTTACTTGAAGGTATCTACATACGTAGTTGTTCCTCTTGACCGCAGCTCCCCCCAGACATGGTTACGCTCGCTGGCAGGACATCCAGAACGACGTCAAGTTCGCCATCCTCAACGAGCCTTTCAAGGGAGAGATGAACCGAGGCAACTTCCTGGAAATCAAGAACAAGTTCCTCGCCCGGAGATTTAAGGTAGCTTTCACTTCTTGTAGATGGAGAGGAAAACCATGTTGGGATTGAAACGGGGTTTCCTCGTGTCTTAAAAAGTATTGTGTTCTAGGTCTTCATCATCATTTTAACCAGGTCTTAATTTCCCTACGTCCATGTAAGGCGTTATGGCTCTATTTGTAGTTCTTTCTTTCACTCGTCCAAATATAATTTCGCTGTATTACGACTACAAATGAAACATGCAACTTATATTGCAGCCAATCGGCTTTCGTGTCTCTTTCAGATTGTACCACAGACGTAAAATGGATTTTTTTTTTTTTATTCTTCAGCTATGGGCAAGTGCAAGTTTAGTGATTTTAGGGTTGATGTTGTGATAAAGGTCTTAAATTGAATTCATAAAGGTCGTAAAAAGTCTTACATTTGACTGAGGCGGGGTGGGCGCCCGGGTAGCTCAGTTGGTAGAGCAGGCACCCATATATAGAGCTTTACTCCTCGACGCAGCAGCCGCAGGTTCAACTCTGTGCCTGCGGCCCTTTGCTGCATGTCTTCAGCTGTCCTATATATAGATAAAGGCCTCTTTGTTCCCACCACTAATGTCTCCACTCAGATATAGAAGCAGTGGAAGACAGCGGGGAGTTAAGCATTTATATAATCAATCCTGCTGACACGTTAGGTACTTTACAATCCACCCATGACGATAATAAATTAGCATAACAACAAGTTCTCTAAGTTAATTTCCCCCCCCCCAGCTGTTGGAGCAGGCGCTGGTGATCGAGGAGCAGCTGCGTCGCGCCGCCTACCTCAACATGTCTGAGGACCCCTCCCACCCCTCCATGGCCCTCAACACCCGCTTCAGCGAGGTGGAGTGTCTGGCCGAGTCCCACCAGCACCTCAGCAAGGAGTCCATGTCCGGGAACAAACCGGCCAACGCCGTCCTGCACAAAGGTAAGTCAGATCACATGATCTGCATGTCACCGAGTTTCACACTGGTTCAGTATGTTGGCCTGTAGGACTCAGGTTTTGGTTTAAATTAGGGCCTTAAAAAACGTTTCCTTCTTCTAATTTCATGTCCATGATGGTTTAAATGCTTTTAGAGATATTGTAATAATGAGAATATTTGTAGTTGTAAACTGTGACTATTTGTTTCATCTGTTGTTTTTTGAGTAAACTTCGAGGTTCCGAAGTTATTTATTTATTTCGCCTGCTGCAAATATTGTGAATTTAATTTTTTTTTTAAATAGCATCACAATGAGATGAGAACATTGCAACATGGTGTAGAGAGAGAATCTGAAGTTAAGGCAGGAAATAAAACCGTTCTGTCTGTCTGTCTGTCTGTCTCTGTCTCTGTCTCTGTCTCTGTCTCTCTCTCTCTCTCTCTCTCTCTCTCTCTGTCTCGCTCTCTCTCTGTGTCTCGCTCTCTCTCTCTCTCTCTCTCGCTCTCTCTCTCGCTCTCTCTGTGTCTCGCTCTCTCTGTGTCTCTCTCTCTCTCTCTCTCTGTGTCTCTCTCTGTCTCTCTCTCTCTCTCTCTGTGTCTCGCTCTCTCTCTGTGTCTCGCTCTCTGTCTCTGTCTCTGTCTCTGTCTCTCTCTCTCTCTCTCTCTCTCTCTCTCTCAGTGCTGAAGCAGTTGGAGGAACTGCTGAGCGACATGAAGGCGGATGTCACCCGCCTGCCAGCAACCATCGCCCGGATACCGCCGGTTGCCGTGCGACTCCAGATGTCGGAGAGGAACATTCTGAGCCGGCTGGCGAGTCGAGGGCCCGAGACACAGACGCAGTCACAGACGCAACAGGTAAACAAACCATCCGGAGGATTCTCCGTTAGAACAGTCACTTACTAGGGATGTTAACGATTAACCGTTTTAACCAGCATCGATTAATACTATCAGGGAAATTATTCAAATACAAAAGTACTTAAAGAACGTTTTTTGCCTGATTTTGAAAGAAAAATAGTCTATATAATCTGTTATTAA
This sequence comes from Sander vitreus, assembly GCF_031162955.1. Classification (NCBI taxonomy): domain Eukaryota; kingdom Metazoa; phylum Chordata; class Actinopteri; order Perciformes; family Percidae; genus Sander; species Sander vitreus. The sequence goes on from NC_135868.1 coordinate 4,417,105, forward strand.
CTGCTAGTAAACTTACTAGTGCTGACTTTGCAATAACAAGTTGTTTTAAGCTGCTCTTTTTTTTTAGAGCCAGACCGATATATCGGCGGGCTGATATTATCGGCTGATATCAGGCATTTTCCAAACTATCAGTATCAACATTTATAATATATAAATAAATGAATATTTAAAAAATACAATAAAAACGGACGAAACCCCCTTCAACCATGTTCTGAGTGTTGGGGTTGCGTAGTTTATCCACCAGAGGGCGCTCTACAACCTCCCTGTGGGCAACACTCGTGTTTAACCCTTTAAATTTCATATCTTAAGTTTGTATTTTTATACATTTTATTTATCAGAAGTTTAATATTTTGTTGTTCCTCTGTTCTCCTGTTTATTTTTTAACTGCATTATCATATTATTTTAGTGAGGACTCATAAATAACTAATGTTAGGGAAATGTGTTTTTGTAAAGATTGATTTTAAGAGTTTATTGGAGGATAGATTATTTGAACCCAGCCCTATTCCTCTAAAAACAGATCTGATCATTAAAACTTGTTTCTGTTCTCCTCCTCCAGATGTCGCAGCAGTAGACTGAGACTCTGCGCTTTTACCTCGAAAACCAACCCCCCTGCCTCACCTCGACATTCCTGATTGGTGCACAGCAGAATGACGGACAGCGCGCTCAACTTGAAGCCACGCCCAGTTCACTCCCCCCCTAAAAAGACTTTAAACAGAGTTTTTCTGGAGCATCGGATCCCTTCCCCAAGTTTGAGGCTGTGGACAGAAAAGCTATTTTATTTTTTATTTTTTTCCTCCATTTTTTCAATTTCTGTATTAATATTATTGATATAATGTTATTATGATGGTTTTTTGGGACCTAAATAAAAAAATGTAATAAAGAATTGGTTTGTGGTCAGTTTGGGGGGAGGCGCGCTACGATGGGATCTGTGGTCAGAGTCACGTTAGTAAAAACTCACATTTAAAGGGGTGCTATGCAGTTTTGGCCATTTCTTCTGTTTTCTCACTTTTAGCTGGCAGGGTTCTCTATAGAGCTCCCCCTACAGCTTCGGAATTGATATTTGACAGCTCCTATGTTTACTTGTGTCTGAGTCCTCGGTCAGTCTGCTGTTTCCGCTTTCTCTGTTCCTCTGACAATGCTTTCCTAGCTTTCTGCTTCTTTTTTGCCGGCTCAGCCATGACGATAGTGTGAAAAACTCCATCGCTACCTTGTTACCCGGTTCCTGAAACGTGATACTTCCTGACGCTGAGGTCGGAGGCTCGCCAGCCGAAAGATGCAAGGGTGGTTTTTCTGCTCACAGGCGCTAGGTGGGAGAGAGACGACCACCATTCAACTTGAAAAAAGTCATATAACCATTCCAATGACTCCGAAGCTGTTCAGTTAAGGTAAATTAAGCTTAAAAAAAAAACTGCATAGTTCCCCTTTAACAGTAGTGGAGACAGAGCTCCTATAATCATCTGTTTGAAGAACTGTCATTTTAATGACAGGTGACAAATGTAAACAATCACCTTCTTATTTGAGAAAAATGGAAGAATTTGGGCTCAAGTGTTTTTTTTTTTTTTTTCTGAAAAATCATCATCTGAAGGCTGAGAATCCCCAGTCTCCTCTGTGCGTGGCGATGGATAACATCCGTATAATTTTCTGTTTTTACTTTTGCGTTTTGACTGCTTAGAATCATTTTAATGGCACTTATTTAGGGTGAACACTCCAAACTCTTGACCTGCTTAGAATTGGTAGACGAAGCAGATTTTCATCGATAGTGTGTGGTTCATATTCAGAGCCGACGATTTGGTGGCCTGGCCAAGATTTCACCAGTTTTTGTTGCTATTTTCGAAGTTTTTGGTGTGTTTTCTTTTCAACCTTTTTGTCGTTTTTTTGCCACATTTTGACGCTTTTATTGAGGGTTTGGTGGCTTTTTTTTGTGCCTTTTTGTCACTTTTCTCCAGTGTTTACCCATTTTTCGTCGTCTTATCGCTTTTCCCAACATTTTGTAGCTTTTTTCCCGCACATTTTTTCGTTTTCTTCTTATTGTCTTTAACTTTTCTCTACTTATTTGGACTGCCGGTGTGCCCCTTGTTTTTGCCTATGCTACGGGCCGGCCCTGTTCATATTTGTCACCACTAGAGGCAGATAAATAGCCTGGCTCCGCCCTCCTATGTACTTCCGCTCAATTTTCATTTTCCTTCAGTACTCCATCTGGGTTTGCGGTATATTCTTGGGTTTTCTCCGGTCCAATCAGCGATCAGAGGGAGTGGCTGAGAACGATGTCGTTGAGGTTGTGTGCTAGTTTGAGTTGTAGTTCCGTAATGGTGGCAGAGAAAGATGCGAGCGAAGCCATTCGGTCCGTTGTGGCAACGCTGCCCAATATCCAGAAGTTAAAGCCCGAGCAAGAACAATCTTTGCTGAGTTTTGTTGGTGGCCATGATGTTGTGGCCCTCCTCCCCACGGGGTTCGGGAAAAGTTAGATTTTCCAGCTCGCTGCGTTAGTGGTGAAGGAGTTGGCTAAGGCGAACGCTAGCGATGCTAAGCCGACGTCACGACCAAACGTTAGCGATTGGTTATGGCAGATCCAGAGTGGCTCTGGGCAGATCCAATAGTTTTAAACTTCAACAGAGTACCCGCCTTCAAGGAAGTTAACACTTGTCAATGGAGAGTGGTCAGACTCTCTGTACAAATTGAATGTACAAGACTCTGATAAGACCAGGCTAGCAGATAAAGACAATACCATGACAATACCAACATCTAGAGAGCTTTTGGGTTAAAAGGGAACAACTTTTCAGAATAAATCAAGGCATGAATACCGCATTTCTGTTGCAAACATGAATTTATTTGAAATCACTTCACAGGCCAGAATCAGAATAACCTTGCTTGTAATCTTTTCCTTTGATATCCCAACAGCTATTCACAGTATTTCTCTTTTAGTTTAATAATCAAACCTAATATCTACAGTCGCACTAGTTTCATTCAGAAAAATGTCTCAAAACTATACAGAGGAGTCGCATTCAAGCAGAACACAGAAACATTCAAACCACAGCTGAAATACACAAAACACAAGTCAGGTTGGTTCACGAGATGATTAAAAATAAAGCCAGGACGGTTGCTGCATCACAACTGTTACAATAACTCAAACTGAGGCTGCACAAACAGCGAAAAGCAATCTAAATTGTTCCGTTGTATAATAACTAGATCAGTAGCAGTACCAATACTGACAGCAAGGGGGGGCAGCTTTCCTGAACAATACTGGACAAATACAATACAGCTGGACAGAGAGGAAAAGAAACAGGAATCCATGAACTCGGGTTTAAATACTATTTAGTGATGTTTTAGTTCCTCAACCAGGGGCGATTCTAAGATCAGACCTTTAGGGGGACTCAGCCACTATTAGCACTGTGATGGAACTAAACCTGACACTTTATAAGTCGCAGTAATAACGACCACTTTGACACAATGTTCTAACATTCAGCAATTTTAGTTGCTTACGTTTCAATTTGGGTTCTAATCTGCACCATGACATTACCAACTTCTTCTCTGGGGACTTCACAACCGTCTCCTGCTCTCCTCTGACAGATCAGATAGAGACTCAGCCAAAGGAGGGAGTCTGGCACAACCTCCTCCGATTGGCCAATGCTATGTTTCTGTTAAACCTTTCCTTGACTGGGTTACTACTGCTGTACACAGGGAACATACTACTACTACTACTACTGCTGTACACAGGGAACATACTACTACTACTGGGTTACAGGTGCATAGCATTGGCGACAGCGACACAGGATATTAAACCTGTTTCAAGCCCTTTGAACCTGTAGGGTCTAAAATCGCCAATGTCCTCACCATCATAACTAAACGTTTGCTGTCGATAGATTTAGAACCAGACTACTGTTAAACGCTGCCAAAAACATAAATAGTAAATACAATTATTAATTTGCTTAAAGGAGCAGTAATCCTACACACTTGGTTGCAATCTTCCTCCGCTCACCCCTCTCCTTCCAGACGTTCAGGAGAACCTACAATGGCCTTCATGTTTGGCTACAAGAAATGTGACTTCTTCTTTGACACAGGACAATACAGCAAGGAAGAAAAAGTCATTTTAGTTGACTTTTTCTTAAATTAACTCATAATGTAAACTGTCCTGATGCAGGGAACCCAAAAATATTACATTACATTGCCCGGAGAGACGTTTCCCAAGAGGAGTAGAGAAGAAAAGGAGGCACTGCATGGAGCACATCACAGACCAAGCATGGAGGTTTTTGGAGGAAGAGGAGGATGAAGAGCAGGAGGAGTGCTGAGAAGAGGCTCGGTGTTTGGCTCGGTGCAGACTCGTCCTGCTGCGACTCGTGTCCATCCCTGAAGACCAGCTCAGTAGAAGAAATACACTGAGGAGGGGGAGCGGAGGAGTTCATGTCTGAGTGAGTTTAGATGTCATTTTATGATTTTTATTTTGTGTGTGTGTGTGTGTGTGAGACATTTGATTACTTACAGAAGATGACTCCACAACATATAACACCTATAACTGCCATGATGATCATCATCTGGAAGGAAAAGAAAAACGAAAAGTCACTTAGAAATGAATAAACATGACTGGGTGAAATGATCCTTTAAATAAATTTCATTTCTGAAATCCATGAAATTTAGTAGGAAATTAAAGGTCCCATATTATGCTCATTTTCAGGGTTTATCCCTGTATTTTGTGATGCTAGAAAAACAAATAACATGCTTTAATGTTCAAAAACAAAAAATTATTTTTAACATACTGTCTATCTGAATATACCTGTATTCCCCTGCTGTCTGAAACGCTTCGTTTTAGCGCCTGTCTCTTTAAGACCCCCTCCCGAACAAAGCCCAGTCTGCTCTGATTGGTCACTGTTTCCGGGTCTTCTGCATCTGCGCTCTCTGAGTTTCTCCAGGGTCATTGCAGCCAGGGAATGACTGTAACGGCACTTTTTACCTACATATATATATATAGTATAGTTGTGACATCAACGGCTCGTTTAAAAGCACAGTTTCTGAATACAGGCTGTGTGCATATCTCTGTGGATTGAGCGTCTTGATACTCACAATATTTATATAGCGCCTCAACCTGCTTTATAATCAAACAAGAAATGGAAATCTCACTTTTAATATTAAATGGGCATGTAAAATAAAGTGTCACCAAATGTTTCTGTGTTGTCGATTAATTTAGACTCCTTGGGTTTCTGTAAATTATAGAGTGTGGTCTAGACCTAATCTTTCTGTAAAGTGAGATCACTTTTGTTGTGATTTAACACTATAAATAAAATTGAATTTCCGAGACAGAGCGTCTTGTTTTTGTGAGTTTGTTTGTTTTATGGATCTTTGTCGTGTGTGTGTGTGTGTGTGTGTGTGTCACATGATGACATGAGAGTCTGCCGACAGACAGGAAATCACATTACTGCTGACTGGAGGGCAAGTGAGATTAACAAGAACAAGGGGATAGAGAGAGAGAGAGAGAGAGAATACAGATGTTCGTGGATTGATTGTGAGCTTGTTTGTGTGTGAAAATGAATGAATAGTTAAAGTTCTTATTCTACATTTTTCTTATTGTCAACTAATCGCGTATATAGCTTCATGTTTCAGTGATTTTCTAAATCAGCTGCTTACTGTAGCTTTTATCAAACAAACCGAAGGAAATTGTGCAATGTTGGGGACTATTTTCAGAAGCGGATTAGTCCACATTTGGTCTAGTGAGTATTCGTGGCAGCAGCACGGTGTATGTAGAATTGACTCAAAATAAACTACAGTGTGTGTTCATGGTGCAACAGTGTGGCCTTGATGGTTTTTTTTTTGTGACAACGGAGCTCTATTTATTAGGGATGTAACGACTCAACTCGTCAACTCAACTTGATACAATTCACGGTTTAAAGTTCTATCTATTAAGTTTTAGTTCTTCTAAGTCTTTGTGAATTAAATGTGATGTGCGGTGTTTTTCCAGCCAGGCGTAATGACTGATGGGTAATCTTGCTTGTCAACTTGCGGCCAAGTGATGGACCGTTGTTCAGTTCTTCCTTTTTCTAACCAGGGATTACTGGTTGTCCCTCGCACTCTGTGGGGAACGCCCTTCCTGTTGTCTTACGTTCTGCAGTCTCTGTTGATGCTTTTAAAAAGCAGCTGAAGACTCACTTGTTCAAACTTACACCTCGCCTTTGTCTCATGTTTCTAACTTTGGGTTTTAACTAACTAATTTTTTAAAATCTTTTATTTCCATTGTATTTGGTATTTTATTAGTTTTTTTGCTTGCTCATTTACTGTTTGGGTCTTACTGTATTTTTTAACATTTTGTATCATGTGAAGCACTTTGTGACTTTGTCTGTAAAAGGTGCTATATCATAATGAACGTATTAATATTATTACACAGTTCACAGTTCCCTTTGAACCGAGCATGTTTGGACGGTTTGGAATCTAATTTAACATAGCTGAATGCCCTGCGCAGTCCGTGGTGGAAACACCATGTTGTGATAAGATGAGACAAAGGGAAAACTTGGATAGCGCCAGGTCGTTCTTAGGTTACAGGTCAGGGGACGAGAATATTCGGTCAGACTCTAATAACACACGTTAGCATACATCCCAGATAGAGATACAGTAGACTCAACTAGGTTTTAAGGCTCTGACACACCAACCTGACTGCCTCACCGAGTTGGTAAAAAAAGTGCCTCAAGAACACACCGAAGCGACGCCAACTTGAGCGTACGTTCTGTGCGTGCGCGAGACATAATACATCTCCATAATAGCAGGTGGCGCTAATCTGTATTGTCGGCCAAAAAATGAAAACCGGCAGCTGATTGGACGAACGCGTCACGTGGGTCTGGCTGCTCCCGGATTTTACAACCGAGCATAATGGCGGCTCGTTCGGAATACGATATCATATTTTACGAAGATAGTTCACCGAAACGTTTTTCTGAAAACATTTTAAGCGAGAAATAGGCCGTGCAGTTGCTGAATCTGTCTTCATTTCAGATCGACAAAGGTCAGTTTAAAAGATTTTCGTCAGATTTTGAGAGGCTTAGTCAGGCTCATACCGCTCGTTATTTCCAGGTTAGTGCTCCACCAATCAGATTGGCCATTGAGTCCGACTGCCCGCCTTCCGATTCAACATGTCAAATCGGCCCAAATGAAGGCCGACGGCTCCTCCGACTGACGACGGCACGGAACACACCGAACAGACTCAGAGTCACCGACCTCGCCAGACTGTCCGACGGCCGATAATCGGGTTGGTGTGTCAGGGCCTTTAGGTGAGTATCTTTTGTTTTGGCGCCATCAATATCAATATCTTGGCATAACAAACTTGAAAGCTTGAGCGAGAGATATATGCATCTGGGGGAGTGACACAGACCCTCAGAGTCGGGCCCGCACTACGCGATAAATCATCATGGTTGAACTGTAGTGTTGTCCGTAATTTCTCATCGATCGAGATGCCATTAAATGCTTATATGTAAGTCATCGAAGTCTCCCGAACCTTCTTCTATCCAGAAGTCAAGCTGCTCCTGAGTCCACTTTGCAAGGAACTACTAGGTGATCAGAACGCACCCATATTCTCCTTAACAGATGTTTTAATGTTTTATGTAAAGCACTTAATTGCCTTGTTGCTGAAATGTGCTGTACAAATAAAGGTGCCTTGCCTTCTTAAGGTTAATATAGAGGCTAGGCAATGCATTATGTCACAAGTAGAGAAGTACAAACGTGTGTGTGTGTGTGTGTGTGTGTGTGTGTGTGTGTGTGTGTGTGTGTGTGTGTGTGTGTGTGTTGGGGGTGGGTGGAGTTATATCACAAATCACAGATGGGTTTTTAATCCCAGACTGTCCCTGTAATCCAGATTTAGATTTCTGTTTCTGACTTCCTGGTCACTGTCAATCACACTCTCCTTTAATCTGACTCTCAAAACGACAGGTTCTGATTGGACGATCTGGAAACTGCGCTTTGTGTCCGTCAGAAGCAGAGCGCTGGATGAACCGATGCTGAGATCAAAATGGATTGGCAGTCGCGGCCGGTTGGATAGATGGATAGATGGATAGATAGATGGATAGATGGATAGATGGATGGATGGATGGATGGATGGATGGATGGATGAATGAACAGATGACAGTGTGATGTGATGATGGAGGTGAACGAGGGATAAAGATGGCGGCTGGAGAGCAAATCCAGGACTGAGCTGAGTCAAACTGGACTTTGTTTCAGTCTCATTTAGCTGATGAATTTATCCAGAACGTTGTTTTCCAGACTAGAATCTCAGAGCAAAAACGGATTTTGTGAAAAATAAGTTATTTATTTTTGACACCACCGTGACATAAGAGACGCAGCAAGGTACAGAAAAGAAAATACATCCCTGATTAGTTTGGGGAGCAATGATTCAATGGAAACTTAAGGGACTTTAACTGAAATGTGTTTAAATAAGTAGGAAATATCTGAGACCTTTTGCAACCATATTGTAAATACACTGAGGGATGGAGAAGTATTTTTGCAATTCTGAAAAGGGCCAATGCATGATGGGAAACAAACACACACCTTGCAGTTCTTCCACCAGTACTTGTTCTTGAGTTTGGCGGCGCTGCTCTCAAACTGCGAGGCTCCGGCCTGCAGGGCGTCGGCCCGGTCGTCCAGCTCCGACAGCTTCTGGTCCCTCTCCAGGACTTTGTCCACGTTCACACGCATGATGTCCACCACCTGTGGCACAACAACACCTGGCTGTCAGCATCACAAAACCCACCCTCCTCGAGATCAACGTTATCTTAGTTAGAGATTAAGTTATCTTATCTTGATTTGTTGGTGTTCTTTTTTGCAACACAACATTTAGGGTGTTTTTACCTATAGAACTCTTTAAACAATCTAAACTCAGTCCTCTTAAAGTGGACAAAAAAGTGTGCCAACAGAGAAGGGACTCCGTTCTTTTTGCGTTCACTTTGGCAGTTAACTTGACAGGGGACTCTGTTCTCTTTCTGGCAAAAGGCAAAACGGACCTGAAAACGTGTTGTGTTTACAATGCACAGGTGAAGAGAACTAGCCTAGAAATCTAGACGCACCCTAGCGGCAGCAAATGTAATTTGCAGCCAGGGTCAGTCTAGTAACTCTCCGTTGGCTTGCGAGCTGGAAAAACCAAACTCTAGTTCGGCCAATCACATCGTGTATAGAGTCGGTGGGCAGGCTTAACATAATGGTGGCAGAGTTGCGACGGTTCCGCATGAATTCCCTGCTACTTGAAAACAAAGAAGATGGCTGCTGGCAAACAGCGGTCTTTCGAATCGGCTTTGGCCGCGATTCTGGACGACTTGGAGTTAAGCTTTTCTTTGAGAAAAGAACAAAGAACGGTACTAAAATCATTCTTAAAAAAGGACGATGTGTAACAGCAAAAGTTAAATCTATCAACTAGCGTTGCTCTGCCTGGTTGTAGTGCTATCCTATTGCGTGCAGAGGGATTTTGAAAGCCAACCGTTTATCCCGCCCCTTGGATTGAGCCCTGCCAATGGTGAGTTCCCAGACCCAACATCTTGATACATCTTGATGTGGGTCTGGCTTGTCAGGCTAGAAGAGAACCGCAACACGGCCGTAAAGCGAACCGTAATCAGACTACTTTCTGAGGAGGTCTGAGTACGGTTCGTTCCAGAGGGGTATGAGTCCCTTTGGAGTGTTCACATATGGACAAAAAATACTGACTAATAGGTCTGAGTTCTTTTGGAGGGCTGAAATGGGAAAACACAGTTTTTTGTCTTTGAGCGGTTTCCTCACCTCGTCTACTTGTGCTTGTGTCTGCTGCAGTCGTCTGTTGCTGGTGAGATTTGGGGCCGGAGCCGGGGGGCCCCCCTCGCCGTCCGGGCCCCCGGGAGAACCGGTTGCTTCTGGAGTCGACCTGCAGGCCGACCGAGGTGAGACAGAGGAACGGGTATTCATCAAAGAAAACGTATCAGTGAAAGTACAGTTTTTGGTAAAACTCAGTGCTTCACTTGAACTCCATCATTTGTTGCTTTAAATTTAGATTTGATTTAGTCTGACTGTGACTCTGTACACTTTATCCATAAGTGACAATTACATGGTAATGTTACGTGATAAAACAGTATAGCCTAAGTGGAGAAGAATCAGCAAATCAGCAAACTGGCTAAGTAATGTCTGTTACACTTAAATCAGTCTTTAGTTTGCGAACATAAGCTGCCAGACCAACTGAGGATGTAGCAGAAAAACTCCTGAGTGAATTGAAGTGCATTTTATTATTTAGAAATGTAGCTTTTCATTCGTAAGAGGAGGAATGTGATATTTCGTATCCCCAAAGTTACAGTCTAGTTTTTCTAGCTGCAGAGAAACTTTGCACAATTTGTAATAAATCAAGTGAGTAGTTGAGGCTGCTGGGAGAATCTCTGAGGAGCTATGAGCGAGGATACACCTGGGCTGAATCTCACTCCCCTTAAATTGGATCTCCGGCTCCTCCACTTGCTTCCTTTCCTCGCGTCTTAGTCCGTCCCACAGAGGAGGCATGGGAGAGACTGGAGGATGGAGGATGGATCTCTGAGGAGCTATGAGCGAGGATGGAGGAGGGATCTCTGAGGAGCTATGAGCGAGGATGCGGAAGATGGATGAGGAAGAGAGCAGCCTTCCCAGAAGCCGTGCAGCTGAAAGCCGTTGCAAACTCCGTCCATACAGCTGACAAATTTGTGTGACGCTTCAGAGGAAAGGACATCTCATCCCTCTAAAAATACATTTCCTCGTGTCCTCTCTCCTCGCATTATTTCCTCCGTCTCGCCCAGTAGGTGGGACTGACTAAGACGTGAGGAAGGGAAGCAAGTGAAGGAAACATGGATGCAATTTAAGGACCTGAGACGTAGCAAGGGTGTTTTTCTCCTAGACTTCTATAGAAACACATATTCTTTTTGGAGCCAGTGGAGTCGCCCCCTGCTGGAAATTACTTAGAATGCAGGTTTAAGGAGCTTCAGCATCGGCTTCACTTCTCAGACCCGAAAGCTTTGTCCATTGAGTAGTGGCCCATCACTGCAGGACTAGTAGGCTTAAAGAGTCCTTTCACATTGTCGTATTGCGTCTTTTTGTTGTTGTTTGTTTTTTACTTAAGTAGAAGATCTATTTCTCGTCTTTCACTTTCGGCTGGAATATAAAATCCGTCATTTGTCAGCGACTTTATAAAGCAGAAACATGACTCATCAAACTTTGGCCTCCATCCATATAATCAAAGCATCAGGGAGTGTAACACCTCAGCAGTTTAAAACAACACAACATGAAGACACACACACACACACACACACTCTCTCTCTCTCTCTCTCTCTCTCTCTCTCTCTCTCTCTCTCTCTCTCTCTCTCTCTCTCTCTCTAACTGACAGGCTTGTTTTCCAGATGCAAAATGGAGAAAGATTAGTGCAGCAGCAGCCAGAGAGGCTCCAAACCAAGAGGGCAGAGGGAAATAAACATGCACGCAATAATACCTCCCACTCCTCCCCCACAGGGGAAAATAAATCGAATAAAATCATCTCTATTTTATGTTTTGTTTTTCTAAAAAAGAACAGTCCAATAAGTGCTTGTAGTTTTACGCCACATTTAAAGTCATAATTCATTCAGTTCTTTGTGATGCCTTGAGCAGAATAAAGTGTGTTTTTTTGAGTAGAAAAAAAATATTATTATTATTTATTATTTAGAGTATTGATGGATAGTTTTTTAGGCGAGTCAGCCGGTGAGTCATTGTGATATTTCTGCTGCAGCCCAGACTACAGACAACATAAACGTAATAGGTCAAAACCGAGGAAATGAATGAATAAATTAAAATGAAAAAAATAAGTAGTTTTAATACATCGAACAGGATGTTTTCTGGTTAGTTCAACTTTAATTTATGACAGTACAGAGATATTCCTAGTTATATATGATTAAAAATGAAATGAAATATGTTGGAGTACTCACATCTCAGCGGCAGGATGATGGAGATAATCTGAGTCCGAGAGAGAGAGAGAGAGAGAGAGAGAGAGAGGAAGAGAGCTGTTGAATAATATAAATGGAGGATGGCTTCAGTCTTCTCTCTGTTTGATATCTTGATTCACTTTTTCCTCCAAAACAAAAAACTACAACTGAAACAGCTGCGCAGATTAAAAACAAAATCTCCGCGTCACACTCGCCCCGCCCAAACCCCCCCTACACACACACACACACACACACACACACACACACACACACACACACACACACACACACACACACACACACACGGTTCCAGTCAGTGGGCGGAAATCAGTATACTGTCCACATTAAATAAATTCACTATTCCTTTAAATAACTTTCAGGGGGCCCACGCACGCATGCACGCATGCGCCGATGCCCTGTAGTCTGGCAATAGGGCAGGTAGGCAGGTAGGCCTACAGTAAAGCTCAGTCAATTGTTTATTATGTTAGTTAATTGTTGACTTTGGTTATAGTGACAACATTATGGATGAAAGCTTCGGAAGAAGCCAATTAAATGGCTTTGAGTTATGACTAAAATTTGCCAATGTGATGAAAATAAAGATCCTGTAAGTCATTTTAATGCGAAACTTTATCGAAATAATGAGTTGTATGTAGAATGAGTCATAATTTCGAGTCATGATTTTTTGTTTTATCACAAGGCTACGTTTGCATGTTATTTATTTCCTTCTTTTACAACGAAAAAGTTTGAGCTAAAAAATATTAACAAAAATAAAAGATTAATAAATAAAAGTATGTAGCCTACAAAAGCATACACCTCTATTGAACATAAGTCAGGGTGTAAAGTTTAAAAGGGATACGTTTATGATCAGATTTGAAGGAAATGTTAGCGTTTATTGTGGTCAATGTTGCGTGTATTGGTCACCTGACCTGCGCTGACCAATGGGAGATGAGAATCAGACGCAGGTGTGTTAATTGTCTTCCTCTTCCACTTGTTCGGTTTGGCTGTTGGGTCTCAGTGAGTATTTCATCTATTTTACTACTTTTACTTGGAGCTTTACTTGTGTAGTGAAATAATTCGGTAGTTTTCTGGTTATTTCGGTGTGTTTGGTGGATCTTTGTGGTGAAATTTGACTTTGCAAAGTCGCTCATTCATTCAGAATCAAATGTTTGCATTTACCGTAGGCTAGTTGCATGACACAGTACGTTAAGTAAGGTGTAACGTTAGCATGCTTTATGATTCATTCAGTGGTGGAAAGTAACTAAGTAGCCTACATTTACTCAAGTACTGTACAGTTTTGCGGGTACTTTTATTTTACTTGAGTAGAATATTTCCATTTTCTCCACTACATTTTGGAGGGAAATGTACTTTTTACTTCACTACATTTTGGAGGGAAGTATTTTTTACTTAAAAAGATTAAAAGCATTTTTTTCAGCTGTAGGCTTTACAGATTCAGATGATTGAATATGACAAATCAATTATGAGGTATTATTATGGATAAAGATAATAGCCGACCTTTGAAATTCAATTCACTCAGCAGTAACGTATAGGCTACAAAAGTTCCACCTTTAGTGGCAACATTAAAACGATGAACACATTAATACATCGATACTTCAATAATATAATATTATTTTGAAATGGGCCATAGTAGGAATGCTCGATTATGGAAAAAAAAAAAAAAAATAATAATCACAATTATTTTGGTCAATATTGACGAAAATCACGATTATTTTTTAACACAATTACTCGTTGACTTTTGGAATGATGTTGCATTTATTGAAGTTTAAAAAAACGTGAAAGTTTAAACAAATCAACAGTGAAAACACCTTGAACTGTGGAATTTCCGTTTTTTAATTCCCCGTCAGAACACCAGACATCCATCCATCCATCCAGCTTCGTCTGCTTATCCGGGGGTCGGGTCGTGGGGGGCAGCAGCTCCAGCAGGGTACCCCAAACTTCTTCTTTCCCGAGCCACAATAACCAGCTCCGACTGGGGGGATCCCGAGGCGTTCACAGGCCCTCTCCGGGAACCATCACATTATCGAGGTGGAGAGGTTTGTGTGTCCCTATGAACCTGAGGGCTGTGTTGTCTGGAGCTTGGTGCTCCTGGTAGGGTCTCCCTTGGCAAAGTGGTCTCAGGTGAGGGGCACCATATGAATAAACGAGGAAGAGATGGAGTGACCCTGACCGGAAGAAGCCCAGGGCCCCCGTCTGGAGCCAGGCCCAGATGGAGAGCTCGTCAGCGAGCGCGTGGTGGCCGGGTTTGCCACGGAGCCCGGCCGGGCACAGCCCGAAGGAGCAACATGGCACCTCCCTCTCCATCTTATGGGCCCACCACCTGTGGGAGGAACCACTGGGGTCGTGTGGCAGTGAAGGTCAGGGGCCTCGATGGACCAGACCCGGGCAGCAGAGGCTGGCTCTGGGGACGTGAAATGTCACCTCTCTGTGGGGAAAGGAGCCGGAACTTGTGCGGAAGGTGGAGCGCTACCAATTAGATCTGGTGGGACTTACCTCTACACACAGTCTCGGTGCTGGAACCATACTCCTGGACTCTTTTCTTCTCCAGAGTTGCCCACGGTGTGAGGCGCAGGGCGGGTGTGGGGATACTCACAAGCCCCTGGCTGAGCGCCGCTACGTTGGAGTTCACAACGTTACAAGAGGGTCGCCTCCCTACGCTTGCAGGTTGTGGAGGGTGGGGGAACTCTGACTGTTTGTGCATATGCACCAAACAAAAGCTCGGAGTATTCAGCCTTCTTTTATGAACACAAGGTCATAAAAAGAACACAAGACAAAGAGTTAACTTGCTAAATGTAATGCACGAAATAAAAGTTTTTTCACAATACATGGGTGCCAATTTGATTTGTATTGCGATTTACACTCACCTAAAGGATTATTAGGAACACCCTGCTAATACCGTGTTTGACCCCCTTTCACCTTCAGAACTGCCTTAATTCTTTGTGTCATTGCTTCAACAAGGTGCTGGAAGCAATGTTGGCCCATATTGATAGGATAGCATCCCCCACACCATTGCACCACCACCAGCAACCTGCCCTGTGGTAACAAGGCATGACGGATCCATGTTCTCATTCTGTTTACGCCAAATTCTGACTCTACCATCTGAATGTCTCAACAGAAATTGAGACTCATCAGACCAGGCAACATTTTTACAGTCTTCAACTGTCCATTTTGGTGAGCTTGGGCAAATTGTAGCCTCATTTTCCTATTTTTAGTGGAGATGAGTGGTACCCGGTGGGGTCTTCTGCTGGTGTAGCCGATCCGCCTTAAGGTTGTGCGCGTTGTGGCTTCACAAATGCTTTGCTGCATACCTCGGTTGTAACAAGTGGTTATTTGAGTCAAAATTGATCTATCAGCTGGAATCAGTCGGCCCATTCTCCTCTGACCTCTAGCATCAACAAGGCATTTTCGCCCCCCAGGACTGCCGCATACTGCATGTTTTTCCTTTTTCAGACCATTCTTTGTAAACCCTAGAAATGGTTGTGCGTGAAAATCCCAGTAACTGAGCAGATTGTGAAATACTCAGACCAGCCCGTCTGGCACCAACAACCATGCCACGCTCAAAGTTGCTTAGATCACCTTTCTTTCCCATTCTGACATTCAGTTTGGAGTTCAGGAGATTGTCTTGACCGGGACCACACCCCTAAATGCATTGAAGCAGCTGCCATGTGATTGGTTGATTAGATAAGGCGTTCCTAATAATCCTTTAGGTGAGTGTATATTCATTGTGATTCTAGAAGTATTGCGATTCGATAGTATTGAGATTCTCTTTTCCTTCTTTAACAATAACAAAAGTTTAATAATACACTAATACAATATATCATGAGACATTAAAGAATGCACAACACATCACGTCAGTCAGTCTTTATTTCATTTGTGAAAAAGAACATAACATGTATTTTCTGCTTTCGGTCTGTTTTGCTAGAAACGGATATGATGTAGTTGCCGTGGGCGGTACCGTATAAACAGAAAATATTTAGGTGAATCATTGTTAAAAGTAAAAAAAAATGAAAAATATCAATTCTAGGTAAAAGAATCAATTTTTTTATTTATTTTTTCCTTACCCTATTAATTGCACAGCCCTAGTTGACCTTCTCTCGACAAACAAGTCTCAAACAAAGTTGATTTTCCATCTGAAAAATGCCATTTTAGTGTCTTTTTTTAGAATGTTATGAATGTTCTGGAGATATGTAGCTTATGGGTCCAATATTTACTTTGACAATGGGGCGAAATAATCGGTCATAATCTGTGTTCACGTTCACTTCTCTCATTAGAATCCAAACACTCAGGACCTGCCGCTAGTCTCCTAAAGAGGCGTGGCCGTGGCGGAGAAACCCACATTAGACAAATACTGGAAATGACTCTTGAGTTGCACCGTGTTTCTTTAAACCGTCTCTGTCTACATTTAACATGTAAAATCTGAATAAACAAAGTAGATGTAGTGCAGTAAAATGTACAATATCCCTAAGTATAAAGTAACCAATCCAGTGGAAAAGAAACAGTATAAATGTTCTAGCATTATTAGTATTTGAGTAAATGTAGAACAACAAACTCACAACAGAGACTCTTTGAATTCTTTTATTGTGTGCAACTTTTCATTAAGCTTCAGTAAATTGATCAAAACACACAGCTCTGTGACTGAAAACAAAACAACGTTAAAGACCTCATGAAAACAATATTGAGTTTTTACACGTGAAGTGATGGAGATAGAATCCAGGCTCCCAATGTCTGCAACACAACGACCACAGAGAGCTCCGAATAGGGCCGCACCATATGAGGAAAATATGCGATAATGTTAAACAGCGATAATACTTGCAATAGATAAACAGATATTAAAGTGTGCTCAGTTCTTTTTTTGCTGCTTTTAGTATTCTGCTGAAATACAGTAACTTCCTTGCAGAATTGAAAACAAATGAAAGCCTTTATTGAACGCTGAATTGAATATAAAAGGCAGTTAAAAAGAATGACAGTTCCATTTTAAAGTGTAGTTTTCTACTGATATTTTCCTTCAACAAAAACTCTCTCGCGATGTGTTTTTGCGCCAGTTGATATTGTGATGATTAAAAAAAGATTTATTGTGCAGCCCTAATTTAGAGACACATTTTAATTACAATCTGGTTGTTACAAACAAGGAATAGTGCCTTGCTCAAGTGCATTGAAGCGTCTTCAGCCGACTTATTTATCTCCTGCTGTCTGTTTTCTGTCCATATTTCCTGTTTCATGAGGTCTCAAGTCATTTTCCTTCCCAATTCACACTTGATTTACATCTTTTGTTTTCTGCTCTTTCATCAGAAGCTATTTACATTCTGATAATATAGATGTCCAGAGTTGAGTTACAGCCACATCGGTGCACAGTTTCATGAGGTGAGTGATGTCTATTTTGCTTTACGTATATTTGTACACTTGCAGTTGCGTTGCTTTGTTTCTCCTTGACAATAAAGGAATACTTTTTGCATTGTAGTCCATTTCTTCTCTGAGCACTACTAAGAACAATCTGTGAAAAGTGTAAAATAAGAGTTTAGGTAAACAAGCATTTTTTTTTTTGTCTGGTTTTGATTAGAAATGTCTTCAGAGGAGAAAACTACAGGACTAAAACCAAAAGGGTTCCTTTAATGGGTCTGTTTTCTGTGTTAAACATGGCAGGTTATTGACTAAGCAGACATTCAGTTTATGAAAGATGTTTGAAGAGGTGACCTTGGACACATTTATGTCAACAAAGACAGAAAAACTGGCACAAAGAAATAAAAAACAAAAAAAAAGAAATCACGATTTTTAAACACCTGCAAAAATGGCTTCTTTCCTTCCCATATGTACACATGTCCTTTAACAGGAAACTAAAAAAGTAAATTCACTTTAACTTTTAATCATTGCTGCAGGTGTATTTCCTCTGAAACATCTTTAGAAAGACGATCCTTCTTAAAATGTACTGACATGATGCTGCTGAGATGTCTAAATCAATTGATAATAACGGTAAACCTAAAAGAAAGGTATGAATAAATTGCTTTTACATCATAAGAACGTGAAGCTTACAGTATTAGATAGTTCAGCGCTATACACAGCCTTTTTTATGTACATTAGATACAATATTTAGCCTTTACAAACTGTACATTCTTAAAATAGGTTTTTACTTTTGTAAAAGAAAATAAAAATGCCCTTGAATTTCTGTTGCTGCCAACTGTCAAAATCACAGACAAGTTCTTTCAAACAAATCCGTTATTTCTGCAGTAGAAATGTATGAAATGTGTCCCGTGGGACTTTAACCGTAATGAAGTCCGTTAGCATTGATGCTAGCATGGAGGTTGGCCTGTGATTGATGGCGTGTAAATATGACACCTTCCCTTCTAAATTTAGATGGAAAAAATCCACCTCGGCTGAGAGATTCTTCAAATTCTCAAAACTAAAATCTAGGGCTGTACCGAATGTCTTTTTATTTATATTTTTACATTTGAAGCTCCTACAGAGGTTTTCAAATCAAACTTTGAATGTTTATCGTCATTTTTTATGACATCATTACCCTACAGAAACTTAAAAGAAAAATACATGAACAAAATCCTCAATTTGAGTAAAGTGATTCATCTGATTAAATTGGTTCATCTTTTTTTTTTATTAAATCAACTTCCATTAATGGATATAACGCATCCGTTTCATCAACATAAATACATGTAGACAGCAGGCTAATCCAGTAAGGACGTAAAATAATGATGAAATAATAAATACGCCCTTAGCGTAACCTTTATCTGCAACTGTACAGAAATACCGAGTTAAAACAGAATGAATACAAATGCAAATTAAATGCGCAGCATTCAAATGTTGATTTTTAGAACTAGAACGTCAACGCTAGGATTGAAGCTTCGAACTATATGACTATATAAAATCATCTCTCAATGCAAATCAAACCAGCTATGTGATGATGTGGGGTTATTTTAATACCAAAGGCCAAGGGAACTTTATCAGGATCATATTATCCTGGATCCATGAAATAACTGGCCTTTAAAAATAAACATCTGCCTGCCTCTATGGGAATTTAACATAGGGGTGTACTTACTTATGCCCCCTGTATTTTAAGGAAGAATATTTGTTTATTTATGATACATTATTCATTCACAAAGAAAAGTGGGGTCCTTAAAGGTTGGATTTTTCCTCATTTTTTTAATTAAGGCATTAAGATCAATTTCCAAAAGATGGATTTTGTTCCTCTTTTTAGTCAACTTTAGCATGGGTTCATAAACTTATGCAAGCCACTGTATATTTGCTAGTTTTAGTCTTCTATGGTAGTAAACAGAAGATCTTAAGCTTTTGACTAATGGTCATGTTTTACATTTTTATCTGGCATATTATAAAAAAGTAATGTCAGGATTTCTTTATGAATTCCTGACAATCATTAGTTACTGCCCTACATCTGTCTTCTATACAAGGCGCATTTTTACAAGATAAACGACTCACACAGTATGAGACGGGTGTGGAGGGACGACGTCAAAAAAGCTCAGGGAAAGAAATTTGAGGTGGAGTTCAAAAATATGTACCTTGAAAATATTCTTTAAATTAATTTACACATGAAAGAAAACAGGAAGATTAAACCGTGCATTATCAGGACAGTGCCTCTTGACTAACTTTCACTCTCATGCAGATACAATGCTTTTATCAGAGAGGGTGTCATATTCCTCAAATGGTCGTATGTCAGTTTAAGGCAAGTTGGGCTTTGATAGTTGGCGATCTGGCCAATGTGAACTTTTGTTCAATAGTTACTTTACCTTCAGTAAAATCCCAGAAATGGTCATTTAAAATGGTAGGCATTGAACGTGCAACATTTTAAAGCTGCTGCACTTGACAGGATTACAAGCAATAAAATAAAAAAAACAGAATCCAAACAAGCATTTCATTATTATAAATAATGATTAATTGTGCAAACTATGTCTTTGTGCGTTACTGCCTCTCTGTGCACCTGCAGCTGAAAGGCATTATTACAGAAACTGTGCAAATAATCGGCCCCTGCACTAAACGTGTCCTTTTCATCTCACAGGAAAATAGAAACAATATCATTTGTTTTTCAAAGTGCCATTTTGTTCTGTTTAAGCTTCACTGATGTGCAGTTGCAGCCGATAACCACAGGAGGGCAGCATTAAAACATAAAAGTGAAGAATTATTGCCTTATTTGATGAAGCTCAAATCTTTCTATAATTTATCAAATAAGCTTTGCAAGCACATTCTAGTTTTGTGTGGATGTTGATGTAACTTTCTCTGCCACCAAAAACAGATTTAAGTCCACCTTCATGCCCTAAATCACCTGCTGTCAAGTTGGCGTGCAGTAAAACTGACCAAACATCATCAGACTGGCGGCTTTCAGAAAAGCTTAAAAATAATAAAAAAAAAAAAAAAAAGACATTTCACATCTGCTGGTTTTAAAATAATTTCTACCTTAGGTCAACAAACCACTAGTTTTAGATGTGTTGATGTTTTACACAGCTTAACACGTTTGTTTTTTTCTCAATTTCAGGCTCTCAATCAGCAAGAAGAAGAGCCTTGGTGTGACGTGTTCTACCAGCAGTGTGTGTTGGAGTGTGTGTTAGGGTTTCCTCCAGGTCAGAGGAGGGATGGTGGCGTTGGCGCCGCAGTAAGAGTCGCCGCTGGTCTCAGCAGGGAGAGCTGGCTGCTGCTTCTCCTCGCTGTCGGAGTCATCCACCGCCAGTGTGATGAGCGAGGGTGACTTCCTGTAGAGGAAGAACAAATAATGTAGCTTTAGCCTTTTCACTCTGTCTGCTGCTAAAGTGTTTCCTTCACATTGAACTTGAAAAGGGAGACAGCTGAAGGGTTCTCTGTGGATTCAGACACATGTTCCCTGTACCGCTGTAGGCAGAATTCTCACCACAAGGTTCAGTCAGTAGCTGTTTTGGAGCTTTTGACTGTGTTACACGATATTACTCAGATACCCAGAGGCCTGTAATACGAAGCAAGATTCGTAGTACAGGCCCCAGGTATCGTGCTGTTTCAAAGGTCAACAATTAACTTTCAGTGTTAACTTTTACGCAAACATTTAAAATTTAATCAGCCAACCGGGAATTTTGACTCCCTCCTGGAGTGAGTGTGTCTGCTATGATGTTTACCAGATAAGTTGTGATGTACAGCCTGTTTATATTTAATACACTTCACTTGTTTTACAAAGTAGTTTTATATAGCAAATGACACCTTTTGTAAGTACTTTAATTTCATTGTAAATAAATTCCGTATTTGTTTGCACAAATACTACAGTTTATTTGATTCTTTTGCTGCAGTTTAATTCTATTGTAACTTCCCCTTATTCCCTAGACTGCTCGAGGAACTAAGAGTATGCCATGAAAAAATTCAAGTCAAAAAAAGTCATAATATAGTATGTCGAAAAAAGTCATAGTCTAGTATGTCAAAAAAATTTAAAAAAGTCAGAATGTCGAAAAAATATGAAAAGTCATAGTATAGTATATCGAAAAAAAGTCATAGTATAGTATGTCGAAAAAAGTCATAGTATAGTATGTCGAAAGAATATGAAAAAAGTCAGTATATTATGTCGAAAAAACTCAGTATAGTATGTAGAGAAATTGTGAAAAAATCATAGTATAGTATGTCAAAATAATTTGAAAAAGTCAATGTCGAAAAAATATGAAAAGTCATAGTATAGTATGTAGATAAATTATGAAAAAATCATAGTATAGTATGTCAAAAAAATGTGAAAAAAGTCATAGAATGTCGAAATCATATGAAAAAGTCATAGTATAGTATGTCAAAAAAACGTCATCGTAGAGTATGTCGAAAAAATATGAAAAAAGTCATAGTATGGTATGTAGATAAAATATGAAAAAAGTCATAGTATTGTATGTCGAAAAAAAGTCATAGTATGGTATGTCAAAAATTTAAAAAAAAAATCAGTATAGCATGTCATGAAAAAGTCATATTATAAGCAGTTTTTTCAAATGACAGTATTGTTTCTTCTTCTGTGAATGCATTTGAACCCATCCTAATTATTAGGAGAAGTGGACAACTTGGGGTTCAGTGACTTGCTCAGCGACAGAGGATCCTGGGATTGAACAGCCAACATCGTGGTTATGAAGCACTGACTCTACCTCTGAATCCTGGATGTGTATGACATACTAAAAATGTCACAGTAAGTTGAAAACGATGATTTGAACTGTGTCTGTGTTTTGCCTGGTAACCATTCTGCTTAATGTCGCCGTGGAAATACATTGCTGGTTGAAGAATGACTATTTGTAATGAATAAACTATTGTATTTTTTGTTTCTCTTTGTTTATTTAATGAAACATTACCAGATATATGTAGTAACAGTTTTATAAAAGCAATAAGCCAAATAGTATGGCATAAAAAGTCAATTTCATAAAAATTATGAAAAAAGTCATAGTATAGTATGTAGAAAAATTATTTAAAAAAAGTCATAGTATAGTATGTCGAAATAATATGAAAAAAAGTCATAGTATAGTAGGTAGAAAAAAAGTCATAGTATAGTATGTCGAAAAAATCATGAAAAAGTCATACTATAGTATGTCGAAAAAAGTCATAGTATAGTATGTAGACAAATTATGATGAAAAAGTCATAGAAAGTAGGTAGAAAAAAAGTCATAGTATAGTATGTCGAAAAAAAAAGGTCATAGTATAGTATGTTGAAAAAAGTAATTGTATAGTGTGTCGAAAAAAGTCATTGTATAGTATGTCGAAAAAATATGAAAAAAGTCATAGTATAGTATGTTGAAAAAAAGTCATAGTATATTATGTAGATAAATTATGAAAAAAGGCATAGTATAGTATGTAGAAAAAAAGTCATAGTATAGTATGTTGGAAAAATATGAAAAAAAGTCATAGTATAGTATGTCGAAAAAAGTCACATTATAGTATGTAGAAACATTTTGAAAAAAAAGTCATAGTATAGTATGTTGAAAAAAATTTGAAAAAAGTCATAGAATGTTGAAAAAAGTCATAGTATAGTGTGTCGGAAAATTTATGAAAAAGATCATAATATAGTATGTAGATAAATTATAAAAAGTCATAGTATAGTATGTCAAAAAAAGTTATAGATAGTAGGTAGAAAAAAAGTCATAGTATAGTATGTCGAAAAAATCATGAAAAAGTCATAATATAGTATGTCGAAAAAAGTCATAGTATAGTATGTAGAAAAAATATGAAAAAAGTCATAGAATGTCGAAAAATATGAAAAAAGTCATAGTATAGAATGTCGAAAAAGTCATAGTATAGTATGTAGATAAATTACAAATTATGAAAAAAGTCATAGTGTAATATGTAAAAAAAAGTCATAGTATAGTGTGTCGAAAAAATATGAAAAAGTCATAGTATAGTATGTCGAAAAAATATGAAAAAAGTCATAGTATAGTATGTCGAAAAAAAGTCATAGAATAGTATGTCGAAAAAAGTCATAGTATAGTATGTAGAAACATTTTGAAAAAAATCATAGTATAGTATGTTGAAAAAAATTTGAAAAAAGTCATAGAATGTTGAAAAAAAGTCATAGTATAGTGTGTCGGAAAAATATGAAAAAAGTCATAGTATAGTATGTAGAAAAAATATGAAAAAGTCATAGTATAGTATGTCGAAAAACATGAAAAACATGACAAAGTCATAGTATAGTATGTAGACAAATTATCAAAAAGTAATAGTATAGTATGTTGATAAAAAGTCATAGTATAGTATGTCGAAAAAATATGAAAAAAGTAATTAGAAAGTAGGTCGAAAAAAGTCATAGAATAGTATGTCGAAAAAGTCATAGTATAGTATGTCAAAAATATATGAAAAAGTCATAGTATAGTATGTAGAAAAAATATGAAAAAATTGATAGTATAGTATGTAGATAAATTATGAAAAAGTAATAGTATAGTATGTTGATAAAAAGTCAGAGCATAGTATGTCGAAAAAATATGAAAAACTCAGAATGTCAAAAAAAGTCATAGATAGTAGGTAGAAAAAAGTCATAGTATAGTAAATCCAAAAAATTCATAAAAAAGTCATAGTATAGTATGTCGAAAAATTATTAAAAAAGTCATAGTATAGTATGTCGAAAAATTATGAAAAAAGTCATAGTATAGTATGTAGAAAAAAAGTCATAGTATAGTATGTCGAAAAAAGTCACAGTATAGTATGTAGAAACATTTTGAAAAAAAAATCATAGTATAGTATGTCAAAAAACATGAAAAAAATCATAGTATAGTATGTCAAAAAATATGAAAAAGTCAGTATAGTATGTAGAAAAATTATGAAATAATTCATAGAAAGTATGTCGAAAAAAAGTCATAGAATAGTATGTCAAAAAAATTCATACAAAAGTCATAGTATAGTATGTCGAAAAAAGTCATATTGCATGTCTAAAAAGGTCATAGTATAGTATGTCGAAAAAAGTCATGGTATAGTATGTCGAAAAACGTCACAGTATAGTGTGTCGGAAAAATATGAAAAAAGTAATAGTATGTCGAAAAAAAGTCATAGTTTAGTATGTCGAAAAAATATGAAAGAAGTCATAGTATAGTATGCAGAAAATTTATGAAAAAGATCATAGTATAGTATGTCAAAAAAAAGTCATAGTATAGTATGCAGAAAATTTATGAAAAAGATCATAGTATAGTATGTCAAAAAAAAGTCATAGTATAGTATGTAGAAAAATTATGAAAAAGTCATAGTGTAGTATGTCGAAACAATATGAAAAAAGTCATAGAATGTCGAAAATGTCATAGTATAGTATATCGAAAAAATATGAAAAAAGTCGGTAACACTTTACTTGAAGGTATCTACATAAAAGTGACATGACACTGTCATGACACAGTCATGACACATGAACCCTAACCCTAACTTGTCGTGACAAAAACAGAATGACACTAAAAGAAGCATTATGTCATAAACGTTCATGACTTGTTTATAATGTTTATGACACGTTCATGACAGTGTCATGTCACTCTTATGTAGATACCTCCAAGTAAAGTGTAACCAAAAAGTCATTGTATACTATGTAGAAAAATTACGAAAAAAGTCATAGTATAGTATGTCGAAAAAAAATCATAGTATGTGTGTGGGTGTGTGTGTGTGTGTGTGTGTGTGTGTGTGTGTGTGTGTGTTACCTGTCTCCACTCTGGGTGATGAGTCTCCTGCAGGTTTCCATCTGGACGTCCAGCCCTCTTTTCATCGAACACATCTCCATGTACTCGTGCAGGTGACGGTTCATATCGCTCTTGGCTGTGGCCAGGTCCACCTGACAAGAAAAGAAAACACAAAAACCAAATCTATTAACAATAAATACTCGTACTTGTATTATATACTATAGAGCTGTGAAGAGGGAGGAGCTTCAGTCCGGCAGTGAAAGAAGCCTTAAATTTGTCCCACAGATAATGTTACATTACTCAAAGTTGAAGCTTCTACGGCGATCAGCATGAAACTCACCCGGTTAAATTATCAGTACAAAAGATTAAGACCTGCGTTAGAAAACACCTGGTTCTTTTTTTTTTATAAAAAGTCTAAGATACAAGCTTGTGTATAGAAAAACTTCAGAGTAGGCGTTAACTACGACTCCCAAGCTGCATTCCAGCAAGAAACATCTAATTACAGAGCTTAAAATTCTGTTACTTAAACTAAAACTTACTTAAATCAATTCACTTTTAAATTCTGGGTCAGTGGGTGAATTCAGCAACTGTGGCACCATGTTTTGAATTTGATCCTGCTCTGACTAACGTGTCCA
The DNA here is from genome assembly GCF_031162955.1 of Sander vitreus. Classification (NCBI taxonomy): domain Eukaryota; kingdom Metazoa; phylum Chordata; class Actinopteri; order Perciformes; family Percidae; genus Sander; species Sander vitreus. The sequence goes on from NC_135868.1 coordinate 4,442,725, forward strand.
ACTGGCCTCTTCTCCACTGCAACGGCGGCCGAGGCTCATGGTTATTTTATAGTTTTTAGATTGGGGAAAAACACTTCCTGGAACCAGCGACTCAAAACTTTTAAGCGTAACTCTTGCCAAAATGCAACCTAGGGTCTTTTTGTGAATGTACCTGGGTCAAACTTTCGTTTAAAAGCCTATTTAGGACGGAATCGCCACTTTTAAGATTTACCATATTTTCGTTTTTCGGTCAAATGGCCTTTTGAATGGGAGTGCTAGGGGCACTTTTATGCTAGCCTCAAAATAGCTATTTTTAAAACACTAAGAAAGCTCAATACATCATGAAACTTTGCTCCAAGTATCACCAGGGGCTCTACACCTTAACGAAGGCATTGACAACATTGTTTGTGTACCCAGTGTTTACTAAAAAGAAAGGTTTTGAGCAACTCACGTTATCAGTTGTTGTTTACACTATCCGCCATTTTCCCAGTCAAAAATAGCTAATCTCCGAATGCAAATGAACGGACTCCATAGGAGGAAATGTCATTCCTATATGAGGCTCCTTTTTCAAATACAAGGTCAATATTGTGTTTCACTAACGATATATATATATAATATAACGATTTATATGGAACTAAGCTTTAGGAGCTTTCCATCTTTACTCCTCCCTCGACTATTTTTGACTGGCTCGATAGATGGCGACCGGAAGAACAACAGCTACAGTGAGTTGCTCAAAACCTTTCTTTTTAGTAAACTCTGTGTACACAAACAATGTTATCAATGCTTTTGTTAAGGTGTAGAGACCCTGGTCATACTTCGAGCAAAGTTTCATGATGTATTGAGCCTTCTTAGTGTTTTAAAAATAGCTATTTTGAGGCTAGCATAAAAGTGCCCCTAGCACTCCCATTCAAAAGGCCATTTGACCGATAAACGAAAATACGGTAAATCTTAAAAGTGGCGATTCCGTCCTAAATATGCTTTTAAACAAAAGTTTGACTCAGGTACATTCACAAAAAGACCCTAGGTTGCATTTTGGCGAGAGTTACGCTTTAACAAGTATAGTAGCAACAACAGTCCCAACTACACTGAGAAATCTAAACTACTAATAAAAACATTATGACATGACTTTCGATGCTGTTCCTGTTCTCCTCACAATGTGACTATGAACACCTTTATCCAAATAATGTAATAAATACAATGCAGAAAAACAGACTCACCTCTATCTGGTTAATGGTCTCCTGGTACTCCTTCTCTCTGGTTTTGAACAGACACTCTGTGTCTTTAATCACCTCCTCAATGGACTCCTCCTGCTGCTGCAGCTGGATGACAGTGAATGTATGTGGGGGAAAGAGGGGAAATTTAAAAAAACACTGTTTACTGTTTACTACACCTATATAGCTGATTTTGAGCTGTAGCTAGCATCAGTTATCAATATGTTTCAGCCACAGGGCTGCTGTTAAACCTGCAGCATGCTAGCTGACAAACTTTTAAATAAGACACCAAATGTAATAGATAACAGAAAAGTAACGCACGACAAGGGTTGTCGTGAGGTGCCGATCACTGGAGGTAGACTTGAAAATAGGAAAAAAAGTGTTGCACACTCCAACCCCATATAGCTCTATTTATTCTGATAACAGTTTCCGCCATTTCTTCAAATCATCAATCTTTTGTTGATTGTTGATTTGAAACGTCGTCAGAATAAATAAAGATATGCATATGGAGCCAGATTGTGCGGCACTTTTTTACCAAATTTAATAGAAACATAAAAAATACAAACCAAAAAATATGTAGGCGTGGACAGAATAATGGAAACACTATACTATAGGCTAATAAAATCCAATAAACCACACAGTCCTGAAAGGATTGAGATCTGAGCAGCCAAAATAAGTAACAAAAACCATGTGTGTGTGTGCACCACAGGTGTGTAAAGGTCTTTTAATCTGTTTTGGTTTTTTTCAGCTCTTCACTAAGCAGGTCATTGGCCTCTCTGGCTTATTTAGTTTAAAACAGCTTACAGGTCACCAAGATAGACTCGAGCTGTCAGCGTCACCAGCTGGGATAATAGATCTGTACGGAGCTGGATGGGGACACTGCAGGCTACATGAAGCGCTGCTGTTTCTGTTTCATCTAATGCTGTTGTGGCTTTGACTTCTCACTATTTGTTTTTAAAGATGCAGGTTAAGATATTTTGGGGTAACATTTCACAAATTTCCTATTTAGAATTGTCCATTTTACTACTTTATTTTTGCAGTTTTAATTCAACACAAATTCATAATATAAATAAGCACGTGTAGCAGCTTAATGTAACTTAAAGGTGACTGGTTTAAGTGTATACATCATTTATATAGCGTTATCTCAAGGAAAATCAAAGCAAACTAAGCTTAATTGGTGCCAGTTCCAAAGCAATGAGTCAGAAAACTTGTGTTAATTAGAGATTTTATTTTTATTTTTTATTTATAATAAAATCCATTTAAATTTAAATCCGTTACACAAAAAGATAGTGTGTGTGTGTGTGTGTGTGTGTGTGTGTGTGTTTACACACCTCTCCCTGTGTTTCCACTCCCAGTGGGTATCCAGGAAAATCTTCCCATAGAAGAAGAGTTTCCTCGGTTTCCTCCCAAGCCAGACTGTCACAGTCATCGTCAAACTCACACTCCCTTCTGGACAACACACATGCACACGCACACGCACACACACACACACACACACACACACACACACACACACACACACACACACACACATTAGACATGTCGACTACATAGTTTTAACGTCCGTGTGTTTAAACATTATTGGCCAAAACACCCACAGCTGATTCAGCATCCTCTGCATCTGTTCATTGATCTGATTGGCCGACGTGCTGCACGACTCCTCGTCTTTAGCCCCGCCTCCCTCGCTCTCGGACATGCTCAGTTCGTCTCCGTCCCCGCCCTTCGCCGACTGGCCGCTCTGTTTTCTGGCCCGGAGAGTGGAGGGGGGCGTGGCCACCTGCTGGAAGGAAGCGTGTTTATTCAAAGTGAAGGCGGATCATCTTTTTTAAGGACCACACCATTTCATCGCCACAAACATACCTGGAACATGTGGATCATGTCCTCGCAGTTCCTCTGCTGGGCGACATCACAGAGGCGGGCGGTGATGTCGATGCGGCGGCAGATATCCATGTCCACCTTCATGGCCTTCTCTTGGATCTTACTGTCCAGATCTGACAGGTTCTGATGGAGATAAAAAGGATTCCTATTTTCCATTCATCTAAATAATCTATTTAGTTTACTTACTGTACGTACACACCGCCGCCGACTTGAGCTTCTAAGTTACCGGAAGTCATTCATTTTCAATGGAAGCCGGCTTCTCTCAGCTGCAAGAAACGGCAAATCTGTCGGCGTCGCGTTTTGGGCGTTTTGAGCATTTTGAGCGACCAGAGGGGCATTCTTTCTTTCAGCGTTTTTCCCTTCAGAGGAAATCAGCGTTTCTAAACCTGCGAGGGGAGTCTGAGAGCCGGAGCGAGGATTACACGTTCCCCCTCTGCACCTCGCTGACAGATGTAATGTGCTCCGAACAACAGCGCTCTGAATAACAGTTAGAGGAGCAATATTGGTAATCCTCCCTGCCTCCCTGCCTCCCTCCCCCCCGCCTATTGACACTCACACTGCTGAGGGAGTTAGAATGCTGCCACGTCAGAGTGCCCAAAGCGTCAAAAGCTTCCCCAGTACTTTTTGACAAGCGTCTTTGACAGGGCGGCCATGCGTACTTATAATTATATTCACTGTCATGATCCAGCAAGATGTCGTCCGGCAATTTGTAACCATGGAGAACACTTGTGGACAACCTGTGCCAGCAAATCCTTATGGACATGGACCAAAAAATGACTTTATGCATCAAAGAAGAAACATTCTAAACTGTGGGGGGCAAATTCCCTCTCATTTCTGAATCTTTTGGTCAGTTTTAAACATTTGCTTACAAAATAAAGCTCAGAGCAGACTTACGTTGCTGACGAGTCCTTTAAAGAGAACAAGTTCGGCCTTCAGCTGCTTCACCCTCAGAGCCAGCTCGTCCTGACACACCTCGCTCTCCTGCAGGTCCTGCACAAAAACACATACACACACAGACAAATGAAGTTCATGTCCTAAATATATAAATGAGATATAACTGAGGGTGTAGCTCAGCCTGACTCCTGATTGCCTTCAATCAAAATATAAAATGAATATTTGGAGGACAGTTTACTACACATACTGACAACTTTTTGTTGTGCATCTTGTTGAAAATATATATTTGATGTATTTCAAAATAAAGACGAGAAGAAGCACATGGGTTATATCCCTTGGATGTGTTTAAAGGAAGAAGAGCAGACATGCATTCAGAAGAACTACATTTTGTACGTGGGAAAGTGCAGCTAGAGGCAAGGCATCTTACAAAAGAAACAATTTATTTCTGAATAAAGAATATTTGAATGGAGTTTTGAAGTGGAGCAGTCAACATTACCTCCTCCAGTTCAGCCACCTTCTCCTGCAGGTCCATTCTGGCTGTGTACTCTTCCTCCCATCTACAAAACACACAGAACAAAGTCAGCTGGTTATACTGAGAATTATGCGGATAAATCAGCACTTTGTAGCACAGATGACCACATAATATTTAGAGACTGTTTGTACTTCCTTATCCTTTTTTCCTGTGTTATCTTTGGTATTTTTATTTTTCAGCTGACCTCTACACAGAAAGGCGACCGTCAACTTCAAGGCACCTAACCCTAACCCTAACCTTAACTCTAACCATTGCCTAATCCTAGTGCCTTCCAGGCAGTGCTGCCTGGAAAGCGACGTTGGGGGCTTAAAACACCAAACACCTGCAAAGATTCAATTATCGAATGAATCGCCAACTATTTTGATAATCGATTGTTTTTATTTATTAAGAAAGTCAAAATTCTGAGTCCAGCTCCTTAAATGTAAACATTTTCTAGTTCCTTCACTCCTCTGTGACAGCAGACCGAATATCTTTGAGTTGTGGACAAAACAAGACAGAGAACCACACGTATTCAAAATCCAAATTTCAGGAACAGGAGTCTTCTTCTTCGCCCAGAAAAAGAAAAAGGATATTGAAAAGAGCAAGAGACCGGCGTCATCAGAAAAAAGCGTGAAGGTTACCGTAGCTGTAATATGTACTTTGAACTGTGTGGCGCAAGAGAGTTAATATATATATATGAGATATATAGGATCTCAACGCTAGGGAGAAATTCCCACACATTGGACCTTTAAAGATTATTTTTTGGACATTTTAGGCCTTTTTTTATAGGACAGCTGATGACATGAAAGGGAAGAGAGAGGGGGGACCCGCGGCCATTGCGTCAAGGAGTGAACCTCTATACATGGGCGAGAGGTGAGATACCCAGGCGCCTGCAAGACTAGTTTTCTGCTGCTTCTCCTGCTAGTTCCAAACGCTTTGCAGCTGTTTGTGCGTCTGTCTTTTGACTGAAATGGTGAATTTTCGTTAATACCATCAACAAATCATCTCAGCCGTTCTGGCTTTTTTCCATGTTTGCATCCTTTTCATCCTTCACACCAACACTGCTCCGCTGGAGCTGCTGTAGCACTGAAATTGTGACATCATGTCTCTGGGGAATGATCTCAGATCAGATTGCCTCCATGTCAACAGAGATAATTCGCAATTTCAGTGTTCAAGTACACAAGTAAGTCACATGAAGGTTACACAGATTATGTGAAACGTGTGTTTGTCACATAAAAATGTCACATAATTGTCACGATAAAATGAACCTTGGTTTAGAGCCAAAGAGATAGAGTCACAGATGTGATGGCGCCCATACAGATGCAGCAGACAAGATGGTGTCACGGCGAGAGAGCAAATGTCCTTGTTGCTCTCATCTGTTTGTCAGTCTCAACACGTGGCTCTGCAGTAAGGCTGCTGGGTGCCATTATGTCTGACTGGGTACACTGAAGCTGCTTTATCTGTATAAATGATGATGGCACAACTGCTGGATGAAAGCAACGCTTGCTATAATGAAGCAAAAAGAGTCCATCTGAATAATAATAAAGGCTTTCATATTATTTACACTAACCGTTGTGTGTTTTATCTGGGATTTTTTCAGGTGGCTGCACGTCATTCATGAGATGCGACGTCAGCAAACTAGGACGTCATGGAGAGGATGACGTACACTCAAATTATCTTCTGTGACACTACCTCCTGTTCTGCCTCATAGCAACAGCAGACTTTAAAGTGCTCGTATCATGCTTTTTGGTTTTTTTCTCCTTTCCTTTATTGTGTCATATATCTTTTTCGTGCATGTTATAGGTTTACAAAGTGAAAAAGCCCAAAGCCCATCCCAAAGGGACTTACCATCTCCAACAGAAAACACTGTTCACAAACTGCTCCAAACAGCTCTATTGTAGTCCAGCCTTTACTTACGTGACGAACGTGCATCACTTTGTAACACACGTTATAATGCTCACTTAGCTGCTAGCGTGTCACGCCCTCATGCTCTGCTTCTGACTGGCTAGTAGTCCTTACCTAGCTACTGCGCATGTGCGACTCCCAACAAAGATGGAACAGAAGTGAGATGCCTCACTCTGTAGCTAAAACAGAGAGCTCAACACACAGGGTGAAAAGAAGAGTAGCTAACTTTCAAATCGGAACAAGAAAAAGAGCTTTCAATGAATAATCCCTGCTGGCACAATTACACAGTAAAACATCTCTGACCACAAAACAACTGAAAAGTGTACTGTTGAGGAAAACAGCTGGTACGTTTTGGAAAATCATTGTCAGTGATGTAAAAAGTGAGTGTCATTGCAGCCTCACAGTGCATCTATCATAAGGTGATACTGGTACAGTGACAGAGTTGACATTACAGTGTGCATCACATAGGTGCAAAGGAGCTACAAAAAATATATAAAAAAGATTTGTAAGGTAATGTGTAATGTTGTAATTTTGTGAGTGAGCTTTAGGCCTATTAAAATTTTTTTTTAAAATGTGTGTATAAAAATGATAGAGCCAAAAGTATGTGGACACACATTTATTCTGGGGCTGGTTTTCCTGGTTTGGGCTACACTCCTTAATGCTACTGCATACAATGATATTTTAGACAATAAAAGAAGAACTTGACTGGTCTGCACAAAGCCCTGACTTCAACCCCATCCAGCACCTTTAGGATGAACTGGAACGCCGACTGTGATCCAAACCTTGTCACCCAACATCAGCACAACACTAATGCTCTTGTGGCAGAATGGGAGTGAATCCCTGCAGCCATGAAACCTTCCCAGAAGAGTGGATGTTGTTATTGCAGCAGATTACTGCATGTGGTTTTAGAATAACATGTTCAACAATCAAATATGGGTGTAATGTCCATATATTTCTGGCCATGTAGTGTGCATGATCTGGTACCAACAACATGACAATAAAGCCTTAATGGAACATAATTAGGGCTGTGGAATTAATAGAATTTTGATTACGATTTTTGGCTCCTAACGATCACAAATACAATGTCATCGAGAAAAACGATTATTTTGCACGTTATATTTTGCAAGCAAACTCTCATTTTGTCTTGTCTTCTGAAGGGGAATTCAAAAAGTTCAACGATAAAAGTATAAAGGGAAATTTCACAGTTCAAGGTGTTTTCACTGATGATTTGTTTAAACTGTTTCACTGTTTTTTAAGTTCAATAAATGCAACATCTTTCCAAAAGTCAATGGGTAATCGTGTTAAATAATCGTGATTTCAATATTGACCAAAGTAATTGTGATTATGATTTGTTTCCAGCCCTAAAGTGAATTGAAAGTGCAAAAGAAAATGAAATCCCAAGAGGGCTGACTGTGTGGTTACTGCACAGGCTCACATGGGACAGGGGGTGTGTGTGTGTGGGGTGAAACGAGGTGTGTGTGCAGGCAGAAGGGCAGAGATGGATGAGGAGACAACAGGGACAGCAGCAAACAATTCAACAGAAAACAGAGAACAAGACAGCAGAAAGAGAGAGAGAAACAGAGCAGAAAACAGCGGAGAGGAAGAAATGTGAGGAGAGATGAAGATACGCAGAGAGAGAGAGAGAGACAATTAAAAGCAGAGAGACACGGCGAGGGAGGCAGAGGGTAAAAGATGAAGAGGAGACAGAGGACCAGCGATGGCAGACTGGGTGACATCACTGCTGGCGGTCACAGACCAGTGCTGCATTGCAGGTACCGGGACAAAACCTAGCTGGGAGGAGGAGGAGGAGGAGGAAGGGGGGGAGGGAAAGAACGAGGAAGAAGAGAACGACAGAAAGAGACTAAATGAAGAGGACCAAGAGAGAAGGGAGTGAACCATGGGAGACGGCAGCGTGAGAGAAAAACAACAGCTCATGTTCAACAATTCCCCCGACAGTTCCTCCCTTCAGACGACGAACAGGCAGCCAAGCATTTACAGTCACAGCTAAATGAAATCACTTCTCCTTTCACATTAACGGAAGTCTTAGCAACCTGAGAGGAGTTTACATATCACGATTAATAACTAGGGGAGTATTTATGAGTCAACACCAATGTTTTAGTTTGACTAACTCTTGCCAGCAGTAAAAAAGCAAAAAAGCGTTCACGTATACAAGCAGGCGCCAGGTTTCTATAAAATGTAAACTTTAACTTTAGCTCATCGCCTGCAGAGCATGCAACAGAGTAAAGCTCTTTGATCGGGTGTGTCGTAGGCATGGGCCGGTATGAGAGTCTGACGGTATGATAACCTTCAGCAAAAAATATCCCAGTTTCACGGTATTGCAGTATTACAGCTTTAAAATGATTATTTTAAAAGCATTATTTTGAAATGTCTGGGTAAACATTGTGTTTCCATTGAACACAATGTATTTTATTGTTGAACACACTGCACACTGGCAGGGAGAGCGATTTCTAAACTACACTTTCTGTCCTTGACCACTCATAAATAAACAGCTCATACGGCAGGAACGGTATGACGGAAAATGTTAGCGGTTTTGAAACCGGGACTTTGTCAAACTACGGTATACCTTGAAACCAGTAACTGGCCCCATGCCTAGTGTGTCGTACTGAAACACACCATAGGAGTTGTAGTTGACTTTTTCTCCTTAGGTTCTATGTCCACAAGCTTCTAACCTTTTACTTTCAATCAAAGAACAAAATACTTATGTCACCCAAGGATTGAAGGGCTCTAACATTCTTGTGTAAAGAAAAATGAATAAGACTTTTACTTATGGAAAACTAGACGTCCCAAGTCAACCTTACACTTCGCCACTCTATGGTGACTTCACCTGAAAACTACAGCAGTGTGCAAAGCACATGCACATCTTTCTTTTAAGTCCAAAAATTTGAATGATTTCTACTTCCCAAAAAGTCACACCATGCTACTTTACTACATTTAGAAAAAGGTATGTTTCAAGGTAGAGTAACCTGGTAGAACGCGCGCCCATATATAGAGGTTCACTCGTCGACCCAGCGGCCGCGGGTTGGACTCCGACCTGCGGCCCTTTGCTGCATGCGCCCCCCTCTTTTCCCCCTTTCATGTTTTCAGTTGTCCTCTAAAAATTAAGTCCCTGTGTGGCCGGTTAGCTTAGATGGTAAAGCAGGCGCACATATATAGAGATTCATTCCCCTGATGCAGAGGGTTCAGGGTTCGAGTCTGACCTGTGACGGTTTCCTGCATGTCTTCCCCTTCTCTCTCCCCTGTCATATCTGAGCTGTGCTGCATTTTAAAGGTGGAATTGCCCAAAAATAAATAAATATAATAAAAATAAAGGCCCCAAAAAGTCATCTTTCAAAATAAACTACAAACATTAAAATAAATTCTCATCCCTCCGTTAATCCAACTGCGCGTTTCTCCCTAACTGATGTACATTTATTTTACACTTGTGAATCATTCCTTCCTGCAATAAAAATCACATTAAGGAAGCAGGATGCTCTAAAAAAAAATAAATAAAGGAGGAAATATCTGAACCATGTTTATCTCAAGATCACTTTGAAAGCTTTCAAACATGTACAACTTATGTGCTTTAGTGCGCAGCAATTTAAACGATGAGCACAATAACACAGTAGGTCAGAGAGTGTTGTTGTTGTTCAGTAAAGCTGCTGGTTCTCTAATCAATGTGACTGAAGGTTTGTCTTGCAGTGGCATCACGTCTCAGCAGCCTTGAAGCACAAAGTAGTGAGGTCAGGGCTTTTGAGCATAAAGCAGCAGTGGGAGCGTGTGTGTGTGTTAATGTGTGTGTCGGTGTACGAGTGTGAAACAGGTCAGTGCTGAAAAAAACAAAGAACAGAAGCTGCATGCTGAGCAAAACCCTTCACAGACGAAATAGAGGTTAACACGTCACAGACTAATTCCTCCGCGTAAAGGCAACACAAACTGCAAATTAGAACAAATGCCGCCTTGTTATTATTTTACAACATCCTGCTCTGCACAAACAATTATAGGCCTATGTCCTGAGGCGTTTGTTTCTTTTACATGCTTTTCTTTTAAACCAATCATGTAAGATCCGGCTGTAAAACAGAAGTGAGAAAGGTCACAAAAAGATAAGAGAACAAAGAATTCAACAGATTTCGATAGATCTCGATTGACACCAATGTGAGTTTATGTATTAAAGCTGTAGCATGCATTGCCTAAAAATCACAAGTGTCACATATGCATATAACCATCTAGTTTAGCTGCTTAACAGAAACTCTTTATACTGTGAAATATGTCTGTTTTCAGGTTAATCTAGTACAATAAATACCAGAAAAACCAAGGTACTTCTCACATTGATGCAAAAATAAATGCACTTCCATTTTCTTTATTACATTGGGTTCCTGTGTCTAGAGTTTGAGTGCACTTATTGTAAGTCACTTTGGACAAAATCATCTGCCAAGTGAATGACCCGTAATGTAAAAACGAAAAGAAAACACTTGCCATAAAGCAGTCCTGCTCGGCGATTTGCAGCACTGCACTCAATGACCAAATGCAAGCAGGGACATTAAAGCGAGATTGTTACCTCAGCATAAACTGTGAATTGGCAAAATCCTTGTTGGGTGACAAATCCAAATCACTCAACCCTACTCAATCATCACGTTTCAGCTTCTCAGAGAGATCGATGAATAAAACCTTTAGTGCCAAAATACAACGTGGAGCGAAAGCTTGGTAGTGAGGTAGCAAAATTAGACAGCAGCTCTCAACAATACTGTACATATACACTGGAAACTGATTACACAATATATATATATATATACAATATAGAATAGAAAGCCTTTATTTATTGTCATAGTACAGAATACTACTAAAGTAGGAGCGTTACTTCTGATCAGTGGGATAAAAAGGCACAAGAAAAACACCACAAAAACAATAAACTACTTAAGCAAACAAACATCTACAGCTCTCAACACAGGTTTGAAAATATTTAAAATGAAAAACTACAATTTTGCACTAGAATAAGAGTATTTATTACACAAGATTCGGTAGGTTTGAAGCATGAAAAATGAGGACTATAAGCAGGGCTGGGTTAAAAAGAAATTATTTTCCGATTCAAATCGATCTTCATTTGAATGGTGCAGTATCGATTAATATAATCCTGAGATCGATCTTTTAAGAGGCTCCGTTTTAAAGCTGGAGTGAAACTGGACAATCTTAGAAATCCATGTCATGATGAATAACGCTCCAAAGTTAGGCTACATTTTGGCAAGGGCAATGCCCATTTTCATTAGTGCGTTCTATTTGTACTCGGAAGTCAGGTTTTCCGAGGTCAAAGTCGGAAACACGCCCCCTGACCTCAGATTTCCGAGCTCGGAACTCAGATAACCTAGCAGTACCCAGAGTTCAACATGGCTGCTCCGTGCATCAACAGTAGTGAAAGCTGTAGTAACATTCAGTTATTAGCACTTCTGTCTTATTTGTGTCTCACATCAGTCGTACAGACAGTCCTGTCCAACTTCTAACTTCAAAAACTGCGTAATGCGTTGTTATCAACTGGTATTACTAACAATGGCTAACCTGGCTAGAGCTAGCCCCACAATGAAAAATCCGACTTGTAAATGCAACGCATTCAACTCGGGTGCGACGTCATTCCCAGCTTCGGCTTCCGAGTTCCGAGGTAAATGGAACACACTACATGGCTTTAGGTAAACCGTTCCTGCATCACGCACCCTCTGCACTAAAGAAAGCACTTTTTATGTCTCTATGTAACTGCTTTGGGGTCAACATTCATATGTTTAATGGTGCACCAGGTTAGAGGGTTCCTTGTACAATTTACAGCATTAGTTCTCTCAGAATCTCTTTTATATGAGAACAAAACTGGTAGTGTGACCGAAATATCACTTATCTAACCAATATTTAGGGCTGGGCATCATTCAAAATCGTTCAATCCGGTGCCAATTTCAATACCTCAGTTTTGATGCCGGTTCCTTGACGATTTTTTTCCGATACCATATGTTTTAAAAACCATTTCAACATCAACAAAAATACATTAAACACAAAACTTTTATTTTCCACCTTAATTGTGAATCAAAACAGTTATCAAAATTAAAAAAAATTCTGGTAACACTGCTCACTCAGAGTAACATTAATAAAACTGGTTGTGCTTTTGGATAGGGGTGCACCAGTCAGATACTCAGGATTGGTATCAATCCAAACTTGGCCAAAATTAACAAAAAAAGAGAAACTTTTTTGCCACAACATGAACATATTATAAATAATAAATAAATAAATGAACAAATGACATTGTGTACAGGCTAATATTGAACTAACTAAAATGCAAAGGAATGTAAAGAACAAAGACTTTTTAGTGCAAACTGCATAATGACACAAACCTTTAACAATAAACTTGGTGACTGCCCTGTTGTCAACACTGAATTAATGGAGAACTAACTTAAGTACAAAGGAATGGAATTGAATTGCCTTGTTGCTGAAACGTGCTGTAGAAATACAGTTGCCTTTCCTTACAACCTCAACCTGTCAGTCATTCACCGGGGCACAGAAACTACTGTTGTGCCTGCTTGTCTCAGAGGAAGTGTAACGTCAACAGCGACCGCTTTCGCATCTCCATTAATATTAATCATATCGCAGAAAACGCTGTCTGCGTGAAGTTTTGAAAAACTGTAACCACACTTGAAAAACACTTTATTGGCATTGCCGTGACTCACTGTGACTTCAACAAAACTGCAGTTTGCTCGAGTTTACTCTGTCCGCACCTCTGTGTGCGCGCGCGCGTGTGTGTGTGACGGAGCTCCGCTCTCTGTCAATATTCAGAGAGGACAGATAAACTTGTGCTTACGCTCTCAGACGCTTTTGGAACCGAAATTTGGCACCGAAAGACAAGTCATTTTTCAATACTCATAGGATCGGAGTATTTCTTTCGATGCCATAAAAATATCGATGTTCGGTTCCCAGCCCTATCGATATTGAATCGAATCAAATCGGAAATCAAATCGAATGTAAACTGTGAATTGGAATCGAGTCAAGAAATCAGTGGCGATACCCAGCCCTGACTATAAGTAAGGCACTATACACACCTTACTGTAGGTACATAATGACAACAAAAGTGTATTGTTGAGATATGATGTCCTACCCCACTGCCTAATAAAGTGGCAACTAAGTTTATATTACTTTAGGCCACTTATTTGTACTATGCATAGGTTTTTGCACGTCCTTTCGCTGCTGTGGCACTTTAAAGATCAATATCTAGCCTGACAGTGACTCTCTGCTCGATGCTGCCCTCCAGTAGAAGTCAATACTTCTTAGTTTGACCGGCGGTATAAGTCATTCCCAGTAAAGGAGCTGGGTTGGGAGGCCTTAAATCATTTACAACCCCCTTAAACCTGCATTCCTATAATCTTTATGGTGTCACAGACCATCCGTAATGATATTAAGAGTGACAATGATTCTCATAATGTAATCTGACACTTTGGTTTGTTGCCTTTTCGTCTGGAAACCTCAACCCTCACACCTATTTGACAGAGACATGGTACATCTACTGTAGGGCTCGACCAAGATATCGGTTTCCTTTTACACGTTAAACTGATGAAATATTAGTGACAACATGTATTAGGATTAAAGATACTGTGTAAACCTGACATCAGATAACATTAGATTTTCCTTGTGTTATTGTTGTGATATTCTTGTAAATGATTTCTTCTTTTTTTCTGAATGTGTGGTGGGTCTTCCTAGAGCTCAGATGGCCAATATTTCAGTATCATCATCTTATGACAATGTAATCACAGTGTGTTATTGTTTTACAAAATTCTGTTATTTAAATGAAGGATGTTAAGCGAACTGATTGTTTCACTTTAAATCAAGGCAAACTCATTGAAAAACTATTATTTGATTGTTTTCTATGTGATTTTGCCAAATTGTGATGTATATGAAAATTGGTCAATTATTCTTAGTATTTGGATATTAATAATCGACCAGTCATGGGACTGAAAAAGTTGCTCACCCTGGCAAGAATAAACCTCTGCAGGAAACACACTATGCATCAGAAATCCTCCACCTAAATGTCAAAATGTCTGCATTAGAATTGACGATCCAAAAAGAAACCACAACCCTTACCTTCTCTTGTACTCGTCTCTTTCTCTCTTCACCTTGGCCAGCACGTTGTACAGGGCCCTGATCTCAGGGGTGATGGTGTCGATTTGGACCCCGACACCGTCCGGTTGCGTCCAGGAGACCCCGGGGCCCGTGGCGCATGACTCCCTCCCGGTGCCGAACCGGCGGGGGTGGTTGATGGACCAGATCGCCCCGGGCAGGAAGCGCGGTGGAGGAGGGGGGATGTTGTTGGTGTTCGTCCCGGTGTGAGAGGCGTTTTTCTCGTTGATGTTGGTGATGGTTCTGTACGGGTCGGTGGGACTCAGGGCCGGGCTGATGGAGAAACGGGGCGTGGTGAGGTTGGAGTTTGAATCCGTAGAGACTGCGCTCGGGTTGAGCTTGTTCCCCGGCAGGTATTTATTGTCAAAAGGAGGAGGGTTCAGGGTTGGAGAGAGGAGGCCCCCGGGCAGGTAGGCCGAGTTGTTGGCGTTGTGCAGCGGGATGAGGCCCGGTCTGGATGGAATAGGCCCAATAAATCCAGTCTGGACCCCCATCTCTTTGGTCAGCGGCTTCTGGTGTCCATCCCCTCCGCAGTTATCCTCAACAGCCTGCTGCAGCTGCTTCTCCAACACCTTGTTCCTGCGCTCCAGCTCGTGCACTTTGGCCAAAAAGCAGCGGAAGCGCAGGTTCAAAGTCTTCAGGACGCTGATGTTGGATCCCAGGTCGTTGCGCAGCGCCGTGGCCGCAGGGGGCACGCGGTGCAGGGGGGAGCTCAGGTGCAGGTAGGCGAGGCCAGACGGCGGAAGGGCGCCCAGGTCCAGCCCGGACAACCCATCGGGCCCGAACCCGCCGTGCTCTCCCAGGAAGTAGCCAGGCTCCGGGATCGCGAAGTCGTTCAGGCCCGTCATCTGGTGGTGGGGCTGCTGCGGGGCCAGGAAGCCACTCTCCCCCAGGACCGGATTCATGCTCGAATAGGAAAATCTGAAGTGCTCAAAATCCGGCATGAACCCAGACTTCTAGCCTATTCAACTCAGCAAGTGATCCGTCTATAATCTGATTATAAATCCCGAACCTGAACCAGGCCCAAATGCCTAGTTTTTGAGTTCTCCTCCTGGTTTCACCCGATGGTCACCTTTAAAATAACCAACTCCCAATATAATATTACAGTAAATCTATGGTGATACGAGATGGAGAGTAAATACTAATAAATAAAGATAATATAAAGTACAACGAGGTGACTCTAAACTCACAGAAACACTGCTGGTCGCTGCAGCAAAATTAGATTGCCGACTTTTACGCAGGACTAAATTCTAGTCGAGAGATTACAGGGCCGACGCGCACTATCATAACATGTTTATTCTAAGCCTTAGAATAAAGCGCTAAGAACATATCCCGCAGCTGTAATGCAAATGTAAGCACCGTACCTGGCAGCCAGAGGAGGAAACACTAACTTTGGCACTAGATAATGAGCTGTAATGAGTCTGGGCAGAGTGTCGAGCAGCGGTGCAGCACAGCTCAGGGATGGATAAACAGAAGTGACTGACTGCGGCGTTCAGATACCTTACTGACTGTAACAAAGGAGCACCGGGCAGTGTGTCTGAGCTACCGTAGTGACCAGAGTAGAGGTGCACCTGTGCTAAAGCCGCCTCTTGGGTCAATATGGAGGCTTACGTTAACGTTATATAATCGAACGTTGTTTTTTTTTTTAAAATGCTTTTAAGTTCAACTTTCAAAAACGAGATAAAAGACAAATGTCCACCTTTCCCCCCCAAACGGTTTCATACTCACAGTGGTCGTTGACTACAGCTGAATTAGCGTTAGCTAACAGTTAACTCACTAATTGCCCCCCCTAACGTTAGCTAACGTTAAGCACGTTTACCAGGCTCCAGTAGTAACCTACAGCTTTATTGCTACATAATAAACCTTATTTTACCACACAACCGTTTCACGCGCCTGAATTAATTTGCTGTAGCTAACTACAAGTGTCGTTTGCTTAGCTAGCTTTTATTATACATATATTGATATATCCATGGGTCAGACTCTTTTGGGTAGGGTGACCAGACGTCCCCGGTTTCCGGGGACAGTCCCCGGTTTCGGTGACCTGTTCCCGGCTGGAGCTGTCCCCGGAAATTACCCCGGTTTTCACTGTGACTGACAGACCCGAAATTGGAATGAAATAGTCGTGCACCCTACACGCACAGGCTCAAGACAGCCAGAGCAAGCACTGCTCTGAGCTCAGAGATGTTTTAGAATGCCCATTTTACGATGCTAATATTACTGTTTATTTACATGGAGTCTGGTGGGTTCAGCGAACATAATTTCGCGGACTTTTTAAGGATCTTACTCTTTAACAGAAAGGTCGACCTCCTTAGAAATCCTTTCCATAATGTTGACACTTAGAATATTAATCTGAGCCTGTCAGTGGCAAAACGAGCACTTTTATGAACGTAAAAACAAGCTGTACAATTGACGTCCTATTAACTTACATTGTAGCTTGTTTCGCTGTTTCCGACTGCAGTGATCTCGTTTAATACCGGACCAATGTCAAAGGAAAATATTTCCTCAGTAGTTTTAATTGTATCCGATACTCAATGAGCTGTTGCAGAAACAAGCCCAACGTGAAGCAATAAAGCAAAAGCTGTCAGATCAATGTAGTGCAGTAAACATTACAACATTTCCCTCTGAGATGTAGTGGAGTACAAGTATGAAGTAGCAGCAGAGGCGATTCTAGGATCAGACCTTTAGGGGGGCTCAGCCCCTAATGAGAATGTGACACGGATATGGCGCATGCAAGTGTTAACCCCATTGCTGTGACAAATTGCAAGAAAATTAACATTGAACTTACATGAAATGTTATCATATTTGCATTCTGCATAAATCTCGGCACACCCATTACTCTCTGTGAAATATCTCACAAACTCTTCACTCAACACAGTATCAGTATCAGTACAACAAGCGGTCCCTGAGTAATCCGGTTTTGAAATTGTAACAAAGTTTCTACATGGTCTACAACTTTATAATGTATTCTCATGTAAACTATGTCAGCACAGAGATTTTTTGTAAATTGCTTAGCTAGTGTAGTCCACCATAATGGTTATTATATTGCCAGATTCCAGACAATCCCACTTAATTATATATATCCCACTTACAAATATAAATATATATTTCTACTGGTATGTATCCTAGTGACATTAATGCAAAAATATGAAGAAAAAACTATTCCACCTGTGTGTGCATGGTTAAAATTCTGAAGTGCAAAATAGTTCAGGCTACAGCACAAATATTCCCATCCATAGATATATGAATAATCACGTCTAACCTCTGAATTTCTTTTCAAAGTGCACCAGATTGATGCATTTAAACGTTAAAATAAAAAGAATTTCTTACAGGGGAGCATGCCCATGGACCCCCCCCCTCCCCCAGGGGGGCTTGTGCCCCAGTGCAGCTCTAGTGACCCCCCTGGGGCAGTGTCCCCATTTTAAGTTTACAAAGATAAAAAAATTATCTGTTTTGGAGGTATTTACGCTTCTGAGCTGAAAATGTCCCCGGATTTTGTCTCAGAAATCTGGTCACCTTACTTTTGGGGTTCATCATATTTCCCTGTGTACCCAGAAAACACTCTCTCTCACTTCGCCCTCTTCTCTGGCCTGGGTGTGGTGTATCCTACAGCCTGATTTTATTTTTGGCTTTTCTCCCAGAAACTAATTTCATATGTTGCACCAAACTCAAAGTGACTTGTCTGTCCAGGTCTAACAGAGCAGCTGGAAGATCCTGGCTGAAAAATATATTTTAACAGCCCACTGTTTAAATTAAGTGTTTTGACTAAATGCACCTATACAGTGACAGGTGACAAACTTTAAGTAAACTGGAACATCTGAATCTTAATGTGACATATCAAAATCTATACAGTAAGGTGTAATTCATCACATACTTTGACATATGCTATGGAAACATGTAACTTAATTGAGTTGCCCATTAGTTTTAGCTTGCACCATTAAAGTTTTTTTTCCCCACTTTGCACTACCCTCTATATCTTATTGGTAAATGTAATTTTTTTATTTCTTTTAGTGCTACTTATAAGTTGTTCTTTATTTCCTATATTATGTTATTCTAATTTAAACATTGTTTAAATTTTTTGTGTAGCATGGCGTAGGTGCTAAAACTGAATTTCGTTGTGCAATCCTCCTGTATTGTATAATGACAATGAAGCTGAACGTTTCTGTATGACAGATTAAGCAAGACTGACAGTCTATGATGGATGATGCAGATAGAAAATGTTTGCCTGCCATCAACTGATGTTTCAGCATGTCAATGACTGGGGGACATTTTCTCCCTGATAAATTTGTAAATGAAAAGTGACGCATACACCACAAAGTGTGGAGTCTCATTCATAGTTTGAGGAGGGGTGCGACTGTCACGGTCAACTGTTTAGACATAGTTGAAAGACAAACGTTTGATATAAAGTTATTAGGAGTGACAGGTCGCCCCAGAAAACTACACACACTGTATGCCATCCTCCAAACTCTCATCCTGCCTTCCTCTGGGTTTCATAATGTTAAGACTTAAACTGCCTAATTACATTTTGGATGTTCTTCCAGAAATTAATTTTGTATTCTGCACCAAACTCAATGTCACTTGTCTGGGCAGGTCCAATAGAACAGCATTAGGAGTCTAAAAATATAGACCGGTGACTAAGTAGATTTCAGAGTGACAAGTTAAGACTCCACCTATATTTCAAGGCTTAAGGTAGCAGCATAGGCACTGACGGAATGAGCGCTATGGACCGTTTCATCTTAACACATTCAAAATAAGACCCTTAATCACAGCGAGTACAAATTACATCATGAAAACGGCAAGTCTTTCCACAAATGGAGGACTTTATTATCATTCATCATTAAGTGCAAAAAAGGAGCCGGTGTGCATGTTTAGTGCAACCAGACCATTCAGTACAATACAGTTCAGTGATGGAAAAATATCTATCAACACTGCTATGTGCAGTCCTCACTGCTGGGCAGAGCTGAAGTGACTATCATAAACTTATTATCATCATCATCAGCTAGACAGTTTGTTGTTGAAGATGTTTGCTCCCGGGGAAGGGGGGGAAATGGCATGGCATCCAGTTACAGCTGAAGGAAGAGGGTAAGGATTATCACTATGAGTGGCGACAGGACTTTACTCCTTGGAGAACATGTGCTGGACCAGGTCGCACACACGGTTACTGTAGCCAAACTCGT
This sequence comes from Sander vitreus, assembly GCF_031162955.1. Classification (NCBI taxonomy): domain Eukaryota; kingdom Metazoa; phylum Chordata; class Actinopteri; order Perciformes; family Percidae; genus Sander; species Sander vitreus. Next base: position 4,462,413 of record NC_135868.1, read on the forward strand.
TGTCGTACCTGCAGACACAGTCAGTGGTAGAATGTTAAGTACATTTACTCAAGTACTGTACTACAAATTTGAGGTACATGTACTTTACTTCGGTGTTTTCTTTTCATGCCATTTTCTACTTCTACTCCACTACATCTCAGAGAAATATTGTACTTTTTACTCCACTACATTAATCTGACAGCCTTACTTTACAAATTAAGATTTTTGCACACAAAACACATGTAGTTTATAAAATAGTTTTATTATAAATTAAACTCCCATCATATACTGGCCTACAAGTCCAGCTGACATGATTAGACCATTAAACATTCAACTGTTTGGATTGTTTCCAGTTTCTAAAACGTGAGGATTTTTCTGCATGTACCTTTACTACTTTAAGTACATTTTCCTGATAATACTTACTGTACATACTTCTACATAAGTAACATTTTCAATGCAGGACTTTTACTTGTAACAGTATTTTTACTGTGCAGTATTAGTACTTTTACGTCTTACTTTAAATAATACTTTTTCCACCACTGCACACAATTAACAGAGATGTTAGAGATGTATGGGATATTAATGAAAAGAAAAACATCCTATTAGAGGGATGCATGTTTTTTTTATTTTTTTTTTTTTTATGTAAAGATATTGGGGGGGAAAAAAAAATTTGAATGGGCGCGTTTTCAGAAATTGTTGTCTAATGAAAAAAATGCCGTCTTAGGTGTACAGAAAAGTGAGATTTAATGAAAGAAATGGTGGACACACTCAGCACAGAATTTAATAAAGAAGCGGTGACATTTTGGTTATAGACCTTAATCAGGCATCTATTGTGTGAGCAAAACATAGCTGCTTCTTTAATAAAAAAAATAAAGTGTTTAACAGTAGATTCACTCTCTAAAACACCAGTTTTAGATGGCTGGGCAATATGGGGAAAAAAAAAAAAAAAAAAAAAAAAAGCTACCAAATGACCCAGATCCTCCCACAGCAAAACACCAGTGCAGTTGAATTTAAAAAAACAAAAAAGGGGGTAGCTGGCGTCTCCCTTAGAGATAGGGTGAGAAGCTCAGTTATCCGTGAGGAGCTCGGAGTAGAGCCGCTGCTCCTTTGCGTCGAAAGGAGCCAGTTGAGGTGGTTCGGGCATCTGGTAAGGATGCCCCCTGGGCGCCTCCCTAGGGAGGTGTTCCAGGCACGTCCCAGCTGGGAGGAGGCCTCGGGGAGACCCAGGACTAGGTGGAGGGATTATCTCTCTAACCTGGCCTGGGAACGCCTCGGGATCCCCAGTCGGAGCTGGTTAATGTGGCCCGGGAAAGGGAAGTTTGGGGTCCCCTGCTGGAGCTGCTACCCCCGCGACCCGACCCTGGATAAGCGGATGAAGATGGATGGATGGAAAAAAGGGGTTCTTTGCTTCAGCTAAAGAAAGCTGGAAACTTCTCTTCCCCAGTTAGGGTTTATATAAACTTTGATCCATATTTCGCATCATTACCCGATTAGTGATTACACTGAAGTTACACTGGTCCAGAGACATGACTGATCCTGCTACGCCGCACACTGTTAACTCACCATGAAACCAGCTTGACAAAGTGCTCATTCAGTGCGATGCCAGCACCGGCGTCAAAGATGGAGGAGTGACTGTCGCCATTGAAGTCTGTGGACACAACCTGAGCAGAAAGAGGCGGACACAACTGTTTTTATACATGCAGAGCATAGTGTAGCCGTAAACTGACCATGCAGCAACACACGGTACAAAGTACAAATAATCTTCAGATTTTACTTAAATGGATAATTAAAAACCGTTTAAAGATACTTAATCAGTTCTAATTTAGGAAGGGTGGAAATCTTGAGCTGTCATGTTGCTGCCATCTGGTGGCTTATGTAGGCTCTACACACACTCCCATAAAAATGACATCAGACTGTTATGTTTAAAATATATCCATTTATATGTATAGAATTATACATGATAATTGTGTTGTAGGAATATGTGGACATGTTTTCTGTACCTGGTCCTCTGTGTATCCCAGAATTCCCTTCATGGGTCCCTCAGCAGCGGCCTTCATCACTTTCTTGACGTCGTCGTACTTTGCCTGAAGGATGAGACATTCAAAAAAGTGAGGATTCACATCATAGACGATAAACCCAGGGTTAGGTTTCAAAATGGCAGCTTTAGTTTAAGTGTCTATTATGAAGTGTGAGCCGGGTAGCATCCAAAGTCTAAATAACAAAATTGGAGCTATGAGTACCAAATCTGTAGATTGGGTAAACCCAAGATTGAACATGGTCTGGTTACGGACTACAGACTACCAAAACTGTTGAAATTTTGCAGAAGGTAGAGCAAGACTTTTTCCCTTTGACTCCAAAATTAGTCAAATAGTTAGTTCAAGTTAAGCAGCCACTTAAACCTTTATTTAAAGATTAGGATACACTTACGGGCTTCTGCAGACGGACAGTCAGATCAACGACAGAGACGTTGGGGGTGGGGACACGGAAAGCCATGCCGGTCAGTTTGCTGTAAGAATGAGACCGTCAAGAGTCAGACACCAAGTAAAAGCAGTCGAAAACACATTCGATACACATGATTTTAATCTCGATTTTCTCCTCCACAGGAAGGTCAGAGCTAGGTCTAGCTCAGCTAGAAGTGACACCACCACACTTTTAAATATGTCCCACACATGAAGTCTATGGTCGGTCCTAATGCGCGCCATACTTGCAAGTAATTTTAGTGTGTCGAGAAAACACACTTGGACACATTTAATTGAGAATGCGGTCATCTTGTAGCTCAAATACATGACGCACATCCTCTGAATTAAATGTTTGACCGAAAAATTCTGGCAGGATAATTGTATTTTCATCAGAGGGGGATATTAGGACAGACCATCGGTAGGGACCAAGCATCTTTTGATGAACATGGGCAGATTATGAGACAATGGGCCCCTGGGTACAGACAAGCAAAAGATCCCACCACTTCTACACAGGAGCTCTCTGTTGTCGTTTTCTGTCTTTGTAGTCATTACTAGGGCTGAGTTAAAATAATTGATTCTCCAATTTAAAACCGATATTTGCTTGAGTGATCCGATATTAAAAAATTCCCCAAATCGATCTTTTAATACATGCCTTTTTCAACATGAATGTATTAAAAGGGCATCACGTGACTGGCCAGGAGTTGCAATTTCACTGTTGGCAGCTATCAAGTCACAACCCTAATGAAATTAAAAATCATACCCATTCAGTTCAGGGATGACCTTGCCCACGGCCTTGGCAGCTCCAGTGGAGGCGGGGATGATGTTCTGGGAGGCACCGCGGCCATCCCTCCACAGCTTACCAGAGGGACCATCAACGGTCTTCTGTGTGGCGGTGGTGGCGTGGACTGTGCTCTGGCAAAGAAGGAGCAAAAGGTCGCAAGACCGATTCACGATTCATGTGCTGAATAAGATTGTTACGATTACATCTTATAAATTAGGCAATGGCACTGTTTATAATCAGTACAATAAGATTGCTAGTTTGTAATCTTGTACAATAAACTAATGTACAAGATCAAAATCCATCATGAAATGCTCTTTAATAACAGGTGCAGCAGTGTTACTGCAGTGTGTAATTTCAATCAATGAATCCTTCAATGAAATTATTGAGTTCTTTACCATGAGACCCTCAACGATGCCAAAGTTATCGTTGATGACCTTGGCAATCGGTGCCAGGCAGTTGGTTGTGCAGGAAGCGTTGCTATGGAGACAAGGCAGGGACTCCAAGTTAGAAACGATACTACTTACATCAGAAGTGCACAGACACTCACCGGTATATTTTAGGAGACATTACATGTCATTTAGCTGACACAGGAAACATTTTAGCCAAAGCGACTTACAATTCCTATATATGTCAGAGGTCGCACGCCTCAGGAGCAACCAGAGGTTTAGTGTCTTGCTCAGGGACACCATGTATTGCAGTGGGAATCGAACCCGGGTCTCCCACACCAAAGGCATGTGTCACCAAAGTCATATCCACTGTTCCATCACCACCCCAAGAGATGATCTTGGTTTGACATTTTTTGGCAGAGCATGTTTTTAAACCATCCAAATGTTCACATTTTGTCCCTGCCAAGTTTGATAACACGTCATGTCTGATTATGAATCCGTCCAAAACTAAAAAGGTCATCATAAAAAACTACTAGAGCTCTAAAATAGACAAAATAAATTACAGTAAAACAGTTTTAGTAAGCCACGTAAACTGCCGATGAAATCTCCAATTGCGACTCCCTTCAGATCCAGCGGCGACTCACCTGACAACCTTCATGGAGTTGTCGTACTTCTCGTGGTTGACGCCCATGACGAACATGGGAGCGTCAGCGCTGGGAGCGGAGATCACCACTCTCTTAGCACCGCCCTTCAGGTGAGCCTAGAGGGACACACGACAGGTCAAAGGTCATGAAATGAATAATAACATTCATGCATTTTAAACTGAAATGCATCATCATAATTTCTATACAATAGTCATTTGTAGCTCCTTTTGTGAGCTAGATCAGTGATTCCCAAACAGGGGTACTTGTACCCCAGGGGGTACTTCTGCAGTTGCCAGGGGGTTACGTGGAAAGCTTGTAAAATAAATGACACTACATTTTATTTATGGGTGCCTTTGACACCTTACATGAACAAAAAGTAAAATATATAAAGTAATAATAAATAACTACTTTGAAAACATTGAAATTATGATTTGACTTGAATATATCCACATGTTAACATTAAGTCAACTGTAACACCTTAACACTACATTTTGCAGTTATGCAAGAGTGTGTGAAAACTAGTTAGCAGCAAAAGTTTAGCTAAGAGTAATAAAATGGTAGAAATAACTAGCTAAAAGTAAGGGCCGTTACAGGGCCGCGTGCATTGGCTTAACGACAACAACTGGGACGGCACATTTTGTTACGCATCGACGCATAATGGCGGCCAAAGCGTAGCGATGCGTAGCCTTGCGGATACGTACCGAGGCGTTGACTATGTAACGGCCCTAAGTTCAAAAGAGCAGCTACAGGAATGGAGAAATATATGAAGTTCTACATTGGGGATCAATAAAGGGTTACATGAGTTCATCTGACAGGGTTGTGGGGGTGCCTCAGACCAAAAAAGGTTGGGAACCACTGATCTAGATTATAAAACCCATTTACTGTACATGTAGTGTATGCTACTTTTTCTTGGTCAAATGTCACGTTATCACCTACAGTTTAAAAGAAATTGTATTAAAAGAAAAAAAAAAAAAAGACAAAATCAAAAACACAATTTCTTTCCAGACAACAACATTCAGTTTGTCAGTTGGTTTTATGTTTCTTATAATTATCTCAGTGAAATCAGCGTGGCAGCAGTTGGTAAACTTACAGAGGCTTTTTCGATGGTGGTGAACACACCAGTGGACTCAACAACATAGTCCGTGCCAGCATCACTCCACTTGATGTTGGCGGGGTCCCTCCTGTATGTAATAACATGTGAGAGGTCAGACAACATCTGGACTGTGCAGGAGACTCATATAGGTAAAGATGCGTAAAAGTCACTTTGTTAAAAAAATAAATTGTTAATCTAAAAGTGTACGTACTCGTGGAAGACCATGATGTGCATGTTGCCGATGACCAGCTTGCCTCCCTCGGCCTTCACCTCTCCGTGCTTCCACACACCGTGAGTGGAGTCGTATTTGAACATGTAGACCTGCAGGAGGGGAAGACCGCATGAGAGGAACATTTAAAAACATGCAACACCTGCATCTCACAGTAAAAGATCCATTAGATAATATTTTTTCCACTCCAAACCTGTATATTCACTCTCCGTCTCCACTAACTCCTCATAACCCAAAGATGATTTTGCAGACTAATCGTACTAAGCTTGCCTGCCTCTTAACACTGGCTTATAGGATTGGCGCACACACACAGCATTATGAACCATATGGAAAACCATTTACAGAAAATAATGCAGTGCGGGAAGTCCTCTCACCATGTAGTCCAGATCGATGAAGGGGTCGTTGATGGCCACCACCTCCATCTTGCCTCCTGCGGCGGCAGCACGGGTCACCAGACGGCCGATACGCCCAAATCTGAAATGCAGAAGGATACGGTCAGCATCGAGATGTAGAACTCAAAACGATAGGGTTTTCCCTGGTTTTGTGGAAGACTTAGGTGCACGCGTTTAGTGGGGGTAGGGGCATCTCCTAAGAGATGCTTGGTCTGTCCTGTAAAGTCTGCAAAATTCCTTAGATCTCCTCGTGCTAAGCTCTTTGTGTCCAAACTGAATAATTTAAAAAGAGAGCAGCTTTATGAGCAAGACTGCTTCACCCACCTAACACCACATTTCACCCTCTCTGACCTGCAGGTGGCACTGAAAGCCAAAACAAAAATGTGAGTCACAGCAGAGGAGACAGCAGCACCATACAAGGCCTGCCAACCTTGACTGAAGATAACAATGGCTGGCACCGGCAGCCGAAAGCCTGTTTACGCCTAATATGGCTGCCGTCACAGCAGGTCAAACAGCGAGGGGCCCGAAACCGGCAAGCGAGGCAAACAAACGGAGGGCAGATTTTTTATTTGACATATTAACCACTTCACTGGGGAGAAGGAGACACAAGTAGGGCGTGTGAGAGTAGAAATCTCCTACATCCTTTATTTTAACTTTGAGAAAGAGATAGGTGGAGGAGCAGACATGAGGCAAAGTTAGGTCTCAGACACGCATCAACCACAGGAAAATAGAAATGTACTGCATGAGAACTGTCAAATTCAGGTCTACTTCTGATAAATCTAAAACAATGTGGGATAAATGGCACTGTCTGAGAGCCTGAGGAAGATTAATGAGTTGGCTGAAGGTGTGTGTATGTATGTTATATCTATCCATCCATCAAATTCGCTTTTTGGATTGTTGTGGCTTTTTGTAATGGTCTGACTGACAAAGCTTGCGCTCTTCCTGCTCATAAGTTTTATGTAAATAAATGATTAATAAAAAGGAATTCAGTCAGAAGTACAGAGAGCAGAGTTGCTACACAATAAGTAACATTTAGCTTGTGAAATGTGTCACGCAGACTTTCCTTTAGTGAAAATACGCACTGAACCAGGTAGGAACTAACCTCAGTCAACACTATACAGCAAATGTGTGCATTTATTCAGAGAAAGCCAAGATTGTGTCAGCTGACTCGTTGATTAGGTAATTCTAAGAACATGTCTGCAACTCCACTCCCAGCACGACTGCATAAATGTCACAGAAGTAATTGTGCCACCAGAACCAAAACAGCATATAGACCCAATCACAACGTTTGTTCACAATAACTTTTTATCCAAAGCATCTTTGGTAGCGTTTATGTGCACATTATAGGATGTGCTGTCTCAGCTGCTTACACCTCAATATGGGATACATAAACCATCTCATCCCTGTTAAATACTTATACCGATGCTGTCATATAAAGCTGATACATAGGACACAGCACGAGGTATGGCGAAACCACCTTGCACTCCGCTCTGAAAAAGGATGTGATGGCTGGGCAATATGACATCAAAATGATTAAAAAGTCTATTGTATACTTTATATTTTCTTATTTCTACTTTAAATCCCAATAGAGAAACTTTTCCTCTGTATTTGAACCATGTTTACCATTTATATTACTGTTCTGCCTTGCTCAAGAGCAGCAGTATTTCTAATAACTTGCTTGCATGTCTTTGCAGTGGGAGGAAACCCCAGGTGATTACTGGGAGAACACGCCAACAGTCCTTTAGTCATAAATCCTCAAGTTTTTCTGCCTTCCATCACAGGAAGAATGGACATGAAGGAACAATGTTACACTCGGTTAGTTTTGGGAAGCCACCAAGCAACCAGTAGGCCAAAATGGACAAGAGCCCATCTTTTGTTCCTTGAGGCTCAGTGTTGGTGTTGGCACGAGGCCTGAATCAAGGAGCTAAATCTCCCTGCAGCTGGACAGTAGCTGCTTCACCGAAGAAGAAGAAAACGTTTCACTGGTGATCTCCAAAGTCTGAGCAGTGTCTACAAATCGCCGGCCGGATGATATCTGAACTTCAGCGGAAAGGTTAGAGGGTTCAAAATTAGACGAGGGGAGAATGAAAAGGAATGTGACAGCTGAGGAGAGCAGCGATACAGACAAGAGGGGATTGGAGCGGTCTGAAGGGTGTGGAAGAAGAGGGGCCACCAACCGTGACACCACAACACCACCGACTATAAATAACCAGAGAATAAACAGGTCCTGTCCAGAGTCCTGTCCCATCA